>NW_010389217.1:0-1693 GCF_000710305.1 Buceros rhinoceros silvestris
TTTGGTAAGTGGTGACTTACAACCGGTTGGCTCCCAGGGGACCCTCCCCAGGACTTGGCCAGGACCCCCAGAGCCTGCGTCCCAGACTTGGGGAGACAGAGGCCAACTTTTCATCTATCCCCCACTTCCCTGGACCCCCACATACATGGGGGATGAAGCCTGGCTCCGTACAACCTGGGGTAGGGAAGGCTGGAGGCGGAGCTCCAGCACCGGGGTCCCCTGCCCCTTTCCACCCCTGAGGGGCTTGGTGGTCTTCGATAAACGGGTCAAAGTTTTGCAGTCTGTTGTCCTGGCGGCGTAACCCACCAACCTGGCTGTCCCCATCACCCCACGTTAGCCCCGGAGGGTGGGGGGGCTGCGGGGCGCAGCCTGCCCTTCGGTGCTGTTCCCAGCAGGAGGGAAGGGGACAGCCCGGCTGCCTGGGTCCTCTCCCCAGCCTCACTCACCCATGCTGGGTGGCCCTGGAGCAGGGGACTGTACTTTAACTCCATCTCAAGAAAGACAGGCAGGGTGTAACCCGTGGCAGGAGAGTGTTCACAAGGGGGTTGGTTCATCATCATCCTCTCTGTGGACGTGCTCCGAGACACCACGCGCCCTCCCAGCAGAGACGGGAAGCTCAGGGCACATCAGCCTCTCTGCTCGCCTGGCGTGAGGGTGTAATGCGGGTCTGGGGTTTGGGGAGAGGGACCCCACTGTGCTGGTATAGGCTGGCCATGCTGGGCTGGCTGCCAGTCCACTTGTGCAGTGAGTTACCCTGTGCTCAGCCTCAGTTGCCTGTGTGATAACCAAGGGGGTCACAAATCTTTCTTGGGGGGATGTTTCTTTCCCTGCTCAGGCGGGTGGTGCCTAAAAAGAGGAGTTAGGGTACAGGGAGGGGAGGAAGATGAAAGCCAGGCATGACCAGGAGCATCCTCCTTCCACAGTTGGCTCTTCCAGCATGGAAAGAGCCCCTTGTCTGCAGGATCAGCTGCTCCACTGCCCTTGTCCGGATGGTGAGAAAGGGAAAAAGAGCTCATGACTGTTGCAAAGCGATGGGGAAAATAAACGGGCACCTGGCTTGAGTGTGGCTTCCTGAGAGGAGATGAGGAGCAGGATACAAACCAGCTGTTCCATGAGAGTGTAGAGCGGCCTTTCTGGTGCCCCACCAGCCCTGTGGCTCCCCAGGACATGGTGGGGTCAGAGCAGGCTGGGCTCTGCCTGCCAGGCTGCCAGATGAAATCTGGTGGGTGCAGGATCAGCAGCTCTGTCCCACCAGAGGATGCTCGGTGTCTCAGGGGAGACCCTGGGTGGGAAGACACTTGGGGATCCCCAGGGCAGGAAGGGTATGGCTGTGGGGCTGGAGGTCAGAGGGGCTGGGACTGACCCTCCCCTGCACATCATGCAGCACTGCCACTCAGGGCAAGCCAATGGGGAGCCAGAGGGGTGGCAGACGCTCCCTGCACTGGTAACACGTCTCTCTCCTCGCAGGCCAGGATGGCTCCTTGGATCTAGTCAGGGAGGCCAGAGCAGTGCTGGAGATACCTGTTCAAGAGATGGTGAGACCAGCATAGAGGATCTGCTGTGAGGATGTCTGAAGCCAAGACCCTGAGTTCCTCTTGCCTCATGCTTTCCCTGCTCTCCTTGCACTGGGCTTTGCTCCATCTGGGACAGGCTTTTCCCAGCACCTCTGACTACCTCCAGCGGGGCTGGCAGC
>NW_010389217.1:1887-4079 GCF_000710305.1 Buceros rhinoceros silvestris
GGGGTGCCTGGCTGGCATGGTACGGGATGCCTGCGGCTGCTGCTGGGAGTGTGCCAATCTGGAGGGACAGATCTGCGATCTGGACAACACCAACCACTTTTACGGCAAGTGTGGAGAGCATCTGGAGTGCCGGCTGGACACTGAGGACCTGCAGCATGGAGAGGTGCCCGAGCCCCAGTGCACCTGCCTCTCCCAGCTGGCCCTCTGCGGCTCAGATGGCAAAACCTATGCCCAGATCTGCAGGTTTCTGGAGGTTGCTCGTGCCCACCCTGATGCCAACCTTACCGTGGCCCATGAGGGTCCCTGCGAGTCAGGTAGTGACCCAGCAGCAGCTGTGTGGGCAACAGGATGGAGGCTCATAGCTCTCAGGAAGGGACAAGCAAGGGCGTCTGGCTTAACTATTTCCTCTGCTAGAAAACGCATGGTGTCCACAGGGACACGGCAGCAGAGGGGGCTGCTCCATACAATGGCGTGCACCCCCTAGGCCCCCCACCTTGCTGCTCCAGGGCCTGGAAGGGTCTGGGAGCAGCTTTGCCAAGTGGGAGCAGGGTTTATGGGAAGCAGCAAATACTGCTGGAGCAGATGGGAAAGTTCCAGGGACGACTTAGCAAATTCTTGGCGGCTGTGCTGGACTCATGCTGGCCTGGCGCTCCTGAGAAATGCGTCTGCCTCCTGCAAATGGAAACCTGGGTCAGTTTGACTTCACTGCGCAGTTTCCGTCACCCTTTTAAAACCTGGCAGGGGCAGCAGACAGTGGCAGGAAGGCAATGCCTCAGCCTGCCCAGTCTGGCACAGGTCACCCAGTGCCGTCACCACAGGCTGAGGGGCATCAAGGTTGGCTTTATTTTCTGTATATCATCATGTCCTCAGGTTTTTCCCCCCAGGTATATCTGGAGGTGAAAGAATGGAGTGAGGACTGTACTTTCTACCCTCACCTGCTCCAGGATCTGTCCCATAGCGTGAGCCAGAGATCAAGGGAAGGCACTCTGTTTCTCCAGGGAAGGGGTGTGAGACATGGAAATATTGGCTCCCTCCAGCAGCCAGGGACCTGCTGGCTCCCTTGATTGCTGGCATGAGCTCCATGCCAGAGCAGAGGCCTTGTGCAGCGGGAAGCTCATCAACCTTACCCGTTCCCACCAGCCTCGTGCTGGATGAGTGGCCCTAGGCCTTTCTTTCACAGGAGGACCGTGCTCTTATTGCACAGGAGAGCTTTGCTTTGCGGTGTTGCTGCTATTGAACTGTTCCTGCTTCCTGTGTGTCCCTGAACATCACTGGACAGGTGGTGAAAGTGAGGCCAGCAGAGATGGCATGGGCTGGGGAAGGAGCCCCAGTCCCAGCTGTGAGGAGGGACCATGTCCTGGGGCAAGGTGAGGGTCTGCCATGGGTGGAAGAGGAGCAGGGCACGGGAAGGGTCCCAGCACCTCTACATGAGCCAAATGCTGCCACCCTGGAGGGGACCAGCCCAGAATTGCTCATGGGACCTGTCAAGGGTGGGACCTCTTCTGAGCTTAGCCTGTTCTCCTGTCCCCCCATTCCCAGAGCCCCAGATCACCTCTCCTCCCTATGACACATGGAACATCACTGGGCAGGATGTCATCTTCAGCTGCGAGGTCTTCGCCTACCCAATGGCATCCATAGAGTGGAGGAAGGATGGCATGGAAATGCTACTGCCTGGAGATGACCCTCACATTTCTGTTCAGGTGAGCGGTGTGCCTAGGGTGTTGGACATGGCCCTATGGTGACCCAGCCCTTCCCAGAGTTCGTGTGCAATCAGACCTGAGGGTGGTCATCATCTGGGGGTGGCCAGGCTTGGCTGCCTGGGTGTGAGAAGGGGTGTCTGGAACCTGCACACCATGAGGACTGCCTGAGCCAGAGCTGGTGTCTCAATGGTAGGAGCCATCAGCATAACCCTCTTCTGCAATTTTCTCTAATAATTTTTGAACTTAGGAATATATTTTTTAGGACCTGTGGAGTCCTGTAGCAGGGAGTTTCCCACCTCCCTGCCTTTAGTTTGCTCTGCCTACTGACTTCACTTGCAGACCCACCAGCAGGGCTGGAGGAGAGGAACTCCCATGGCACCTTCCAGATGGCGCTATCCTCTAGTCCCACCAGCAGACTCAGGCAGTTTCTGCCCTTCTCTACCCACCACTCCAAGCAGAGCTCCTCTCCCAGAGCTGCAGGCCCAGGGTTCA
>NW_010389217.1:4214-8498 GCF_000710305.1 Buceros rhinoceros silvestris
CGGCGGCCCAGGGGTTCACAAGCCTCCCCACAGCCGGTCCCAAATATAGTGCCCAGCTGAGTGTACCCAGCTGTTAGAGGGTGTGGGCAGAGGCACAGGGGCCACACACTGCAGCCGGGCACCGATGGGCGGGAAACTGTGGTGGGATGGATAGGGGGAGCCGAGGAAGCCAGGGCAGCAGGTGGGACTCAGCACTGTTGTAGAATGATGTGCTGGACTCCTTGTATCTTTCTTCCCTTCATGTTGCTCAACAGCTTGTTGCAGAGTCCAGTTGAGGACCTTCATCCCAAGTAGGGCTACTCTGCCTGGCTGGAAGGGACTCAGCTGTCCTCCACCCCCAGCCACTGTGCCGTAATAGCAGCCTGCAAACACAGCTGTAGCCCAGCTGGGTCAGGAAAAGGCTATTTCTTGCTGGGGACAAACAGAAAATAGCATGGTTGGCGCCAGAGCAATCCTGGGATCTTGCTGCTTGCCAAAACACGGGACTCAGGGCTCCTCTGAGCTGTTCCGGGCTAGCTGTGCATGTGGCAGATGCTTCCTTGTGCTTCTGCCACCCTGCGGAGCACCAACGCCAGCATCCTCCCACTGTCTGGGGACCATGGTGGCACCGGGGGCACAGCTGGGAGTCTGGGAATGTCTACAGGGTTCTGGCCAAACCAGGGCTCCCAGGAACTCCGAAGGGTGAGATGCGTGTCCCCCCACCTCCCCTGGCTAGTGGGAAAAGGGGAGACCTGCCTCCAGGGGGTCTGTGCCCACCCCCAGATTGGTATTTAGTGGGGGCAAAGAGTTTCTGTGGATTGTGTCCCTTTTCCCATCCATCCCAGCCCCATGCGGGGGTCTCCTGGTCACAGTGCTCACCAAAATCCCCCCTTCTTGCAGTTCAGAGGTGGCCCTCAGAAATACGAAGTGACGGGCTGGCTCCAGATCCAGGACGTGCGGGTGACAGATGAAGGCACCTACCGCTGCTTTGCCAAGAACAGGGTGGGGGAGGTGGTGGCCTTGGCCAGCCTGACTGTCTTCACACCGGGTGAGCACGACATCCTTAACCCCACACTCTCAAAGGGATGAGCGAGGGGGTGTTTGGGCAGGGTGTGCTGGTATGGTGGGAGCTCCTGGTGCATACGGCTCTGCTGGGGATGCCCCAGTAAGCTGCCCTGCATGGTTTGGCTTTGGTTCCAGTGGGGAAAGGAACAGGCACTGGGAGCCGCAATGTCACATTGTCCTTGCACTGCTGTTTCAGACCAGCTCAACCTGACTGGCTTTTCCCCACCGAAGCCCCGCATGATGCCTGAAGACTATGGGGAGAGCGAGGAGGACTATTACTAGCCCAGAGCCAGGACATCAGACTGCAGAGATCACCTTGCCCACGGTAGCAATTCCTGGGGTTCGTGACATCTCCGGAGCAAGCATCCCCAGCCCAAAAGTTCTCTGAATAGTCCTGGCACAGCAGCCTCATTTTTGGGGGTGGGGGACAGGGTGACATATCCCTTTGCTGGGGTGCTCAGGGAGGGGACGCTGGCTGCACAGGTTTGGGACCGAAGGCAGCTCCACCTGGGGCAAAGTGGCTCTGCCCTTTGGCACTGAGTGGGGACACGGTGGCAAGTGGGACAATGCAGGGAAAACCACACCATGTGTGATGAGGACATGGTGCTGGGAGTCGAGGCAGCACCCCATGAGAGGGAGGCCAGGTCAGGCAAATCTCTGCCCTCTGCAAAGCATATTGGGGAAACCAGGGCAGAGGGCTGGGACCTGGCTGTGACACACAGTGTATCACCCCTGGGGCTGGTCTGCATCCACCAAGCACCAGGACAGCCCAGGCCTGTCCCCGGGACCTGGGGAACCTGCTGCCAAAGCATCCTCTCTTTCGTTTTGTTTTTAACCAGAAAAGTAGTGATTTGAGAAAACCAGACACTTGTGGTTTTCAGTGCTGTCTCTTCTCTGGCTCAACAAACCATGTGGCCTTTTTCAACTGACTTTGTGCTTTTTTTTCCACGCAGCTCGTTGCCATTTCAGCTAATGTTAGCTAAAATACACTCATAGGTCAGTCGTCACAGACCAGTCACCTGTCCTGCATCCACAAGGGTGTTCCTGGGGGTGAGGCACCATGCAAACACTGTGGGTGCTGCCTTGTCTGTTGTGGGTGTGCTTGGGTTGAGGAACCCTCCTGGCTATCCAGGTGTTCACAGCTGGTCCTGGCATGGGTCCTGCCCTTCTCACCCCACGTGGGGATGGAGGTCCCCAGTAGACCATCCCCTGTGCAGTGGGGATGCCCGAAGCTGGTTCATCGCACTCTCCTCAGTTCAGATCCCATCCCACTTCTGCCCATCCTCACCTGTGCCCAAGACACTAGGGTCTCCACCCAGGTGACCACAGCCCTGCCAGCATGGAGGGGCAAGAGCAGCTCTGTGACTGGCTGGGAAAGGACAAGGAGGCTCCCATTTCCACTGGAAATGCCCCATCAAAAAAACCCGCTCACCTGCCTCTGAGAGCTGGTGATTTAGAGCAAACTGTCATTTTGGGGAGCATGGGGAGGAAGCCCAGAGCTGTGCTGCCTGGAGAGAGCTGGCCGGATCCCTTCCCATGGGCATCCTGGGGCTGAGCTCACAATAGGGGTATGCTTAGCTCTCCCAAATCAGCAGTAGTTATTCAGGGACTCAAAACCTCCCCATGGACCAAAATACTCCTGGTTACTCAATCCCAGCTCCAGGGAGGTCCAAAGCTGTGGCTGGAAGCCAGACCACAGAAGTAAGGAGTTGGCGAGTCCCCAGGCAGGAGCAGGCAGGATATGACAAGGCTGGCGGCTCAGATGCCACGGTACTCTTCTTCCCATGTTTTTCCTTCTCTTTTCTTCCTCTTTCTCTCAAGAGCTGGCACAGTTGATGCAATTGTGGCCCTGAAACCTGAACAAGCAAATAAAAGGGATTTGTCTGGAGTTGGCAGTGAAGCAAAATTCCTGCAGCCGGTGAGACTGGGCCTGCCCTGGCCCCTGTACTGCAGCCTGACGGGGCACAGCCGGCAGCACTGCCTGCCTGCTGTGCTGCCTGTCCTCTCTGGCAGCAAAACCCTTCTCGCCTGGGCAAATGCAAAAGCCACCCGTGCCTCAGTTTCTCCTTCTATCTAACAGTGTGATAGCATCCTCCTAGGGCTGCTACATCAGACCTGGAGGGTGTTGAGGAGAGACCTGGGGTAGAAACATGGCGTTGGCTTTTATTTTGCATTTTTTGGTGCTAAACCTGTTTTTGGAGAAGCTGGGATGTTTTCACCCATCCTGATCCCCTCCCGGTTTCACACACAAATTGATTGGTGGAACTGGGCCACACTCAGGCTGAGGCTGCCATAGGGAAACCCGAGAATGACCTGGAGCTTTGCGAACTGGGTTCCCCGCTGGTGTCTGGGGCTGGCTCTGGGCCAGGGCTGCCATGCCAACCCTTGCCAGGGCAGGTTCCCGCTGCTTGCCCTGCCCATGTCGGCACAAATCCAGGTTGTGCCGGGTGTGGGTGTGGCACTGGCCTGGCTGGGGGTGGATTGCAGGGTCGGACCCCTGTCCCTTTCTCTCCCTGTGCTCTGCAGAGCGATGCCCTGACTGGGCATGAGAGGAATCTGCATTTTGGTCTCAGTCCATGCCCTCCTCAGCTCTGCACCTGGTCACTGTGGTACCCTACATGTGCCTGGCAGGGGATGCTGTCGGCTCCTGCTCCTGTTCCTCAGTGAGGGCAGTGATGATGCAGTGGCTGAGAGAGAGGGAAGCTGGAGTAAAAGCCCTTGGCCAAGATTAACCAAACTGGAGCAAAACGCCCAATTTCCTCAGATCCCAGTGAGAGAGGGCCATCTGAGTTGCAGGCTGGCAGTTCAACAAGTATTGGGGTTCCGCTCACTCCAAGGGTGGCCCCAGGGGCATGGAAAGGGCTGGTGAACTCCCACCCCAGCTCCCACTCTTGCCATTTCTAGTCACTTAAAAATTAAAGGAGTCAATATTGCTGCGCGGCTGGAATCGGTCACTGCCACAGAGCTTAATTGAGGTTAGTCATTGGCTCTAAAATCGTTTGGTCAGCTCTGCTGCTGGCTGCTCAGATGCTTCCCACAGCCCCTACCCCAAGGATGGGGTCTCTCCAGACTCTGCAGATGATCTCCTTGGCTCCAGGCACCTGGAGGGTCCCAGGGACCCAGCCAAGTGTCAAGTGTGGGTTCAGAGAACATGTTCCGATGGCATGCAGCACCAAATCCCTTTGCCAGCCAATTTTTGAGGTGGTTGCTTTCTGGAGGTGGAGGGGGCTGAGCAGCTCC
>NW_010389217.1:8716-12854 GCF_000710305.1 Buceros rhinoceros silvestris
GGCACAAGCCAGCCTGGGCACAAACCGTCCCTGATCCTCTCGGCTGCCTGGTGGGAGCAAAGTGCAAAGAAAGGGGGGCTCATCCTGCCGGCACCCAAATGACCCCGAAGACATGCTCCTTTAGGAGACAGAACTGTGCAGGTAAAACCCCTCCAGACCCAGTCCCTGTGGGGGATGCACACAGGGCTGGTACTGCCCTGCCACCATCAAGTGTTTCCACCATGCCCATAGGTGTGCTTGCAGCTCTGGATGCTAGGGGGGAAATTCAGGTATAACAGCCCCCCCCAGCCTGCAAAGCAGCTGCTCTCTGCCCTGGTCCTGAGGTTTGTGTTGCACCCAGCCCCTGCTGCAGGCTGCTGGCAGGACCTTGGCTCTTCCCACAGCTCCTGCCTTCAGCGCTGCAGGATGCTCCAGGGACCACCATGGGCCACAAGACCGCTGAGATGGTCAGTGGCTGACCCAGAGATGACACCAGGGTGATCTGCTCCTCGAACTGCCAACCTGATGCCCCTGGTGCATCCCTCAACCCAGTGCTGCCCAGAGCTTGCCTGGCAGCAGGTCCCCCAAGCAACCACCCAGCCACAGGGTTTTGTGGTCCGCAGGGAAACCCCACCAGATTTGGCAGGTAAATACGGTCCAGCAGCGAAGACACAGTGTCCCTGCCCTCGGGTGAACAGGACCTGCCCCCGATCCGGACCCGGGCAGAAAGCGCATCTGGAGTCCTAGTGCCACCAGCACGATTAGCCGCTAAACACTGCCACCTCCTGGCAAAGCCACCGGCCACGCCGAGGCGCGCGGGGTGACCGGCAAAGGCACAGGGGGCCTTGGGCACTCCTGGGACACTCCTACCCCACGAAATCCAGACCTGCCTGCTCCATGCTCTCCCCCGGCCCTGGCAGCAGCTCTGCCTTGCTGGGAAGGGCGATGCCCCAAAGGACGTAGGTGCTAAACTGTCCCTCGGGATGATCACAGGAGCTAGAGCATCTTCTCGACACCGCCTTTAGGAGGCTGCAGCAGGTATAGCTGGGACTGGGCAGAGCTTGGAGATGTGCTTTAAACTGGGGCTGCGAAAGGGTCAAAACCTCTTGTGGCTACCCTGACGGTGCCCTCGTGCTGTGAGTATCTCCCATGAAAGATCAATGGCTTCTGGCAGGGGTCTCAGCCAGCCTGAGCTGAATGCTGGTTGCGCCTGGATGGAAACTTGCAGTGCTGTAACCTCGCTCAATTAACAGGTAAACTGAGGCACAGAGCAACCAGGCATGGGCAACTCAACCAGAGCCAGGAAGAGAAGCAGGACAGAGCAGCCAGCTGCATTCAATGCTTTAGCCCCAATTTGTCCTCATCCCTGAGGGGGTGGCTTTTTCTCTTGTGCCCTCTGCACGGCACCTCTTTGCCCTGCTGTGCTGGCTCAGGGAGAAAATCAAAAGAGCAAGACCACTTCCATGCCTCCACCCAGCACTTACCCCATCTGATAAACAAAATGGAAACAAATCCTCCTGCATTTGCAGCAAATAGGTCTCCACGGGGGGTTGCTTTCAATAATTCAAATGCCATTGCAGAGCAGAGCCCATGCCAATGGGTTTTAATAAACACAGCTGTAATGTGACATGCAATTTATTATTAAGCTTAAAACAGGAAGCAAAGAGTTTAATAAAAGCACCAGGTTCCCTGTATCAGTCACAGCAAGTGGCGGGGTGCTGGCTGTGGAGGGAGGCTGGCCGAGCTGACTGCAGAGACACACAGAGCCAGGTTCACTTTGCCATGCACCCCCTGAGCTGTGACCGCAGGGACCCTGGGCAGGGCATGGCGATGTGAGTCAGACCGGGGGAGGTGGTGATTATTACACAGTCAGGAGTAAGGCGTGAAATGCTGCCTGCTGCCTACATCCTGTTTGCTACACCCCTACAGCTACCCAGCCAGCCAGGTCAGCTCTGGCAGAGCTCTGCCCTAGCATCGCAGCATGCTTGCAAGGAAGGTTGAAGCCTTGGGTTTAGTCTCTCTTCACCAAGACGTGCTCTCCCTTCCTAACTCAGCTCCAGCTGGGCAGCCATGCCCTGCTCCACTCTCGCAGACCCTGGTTCTGCCTTTAAAGGCAGGCAAAGGGGGCAGCTGATCCTCCTGGAGACAGCGTGGCTGTGCAAGGTGAGGTGCTGCAAGGTGTAGGGGACAGGAGTTGGTGGCTAGTGCTGCAGCAAGGCCATGTGTTTCTCACTGGGCTTCAAGGTTGTTCCTTCAAGCCGTGGATCTGCTCAAAGACAGTTGAACAGCAGGAGCTCTGTGGGGAGGTGCCTCAGCTGAGGGATGGACCTGGATATGAGGTATTTTGTCCAGCTACCTCTGGAGGCGCCTTTGTGCACAGGTGAGAGTGAGGGGGGTGGCAGCATCCCACCCTCATCACCTAGAAAAAGCCAGTCACTACTTTCTCACTGTTCCTGCTATGGGCTTCCCTGGGCACTTGAATCCTGACACTTCCAGCAGGGATGTGGCTTTTTTTGCCTGCTCTCCTAGGTCTTGCATTCTAGCAGTATTTTTCTGTTTGGAAAGGGTCCTGGCAAACCTCAGTACCAACTCCTGCAGAGAGCAGGGCAGCAGCTGGAAGAGAGGTGAGAAGTGGTGCAGGGATTGCCTGTGCTTGTTCTCTGTGGAAATGGGGTTTATATGACTGCTCTGTGTTCTGGCTTAGGGGAATGGCCTCAAGGAGAGGCAGTTCCCTGGATGAAAGATTTGCTCATGCTGTACTAGAGAACAGAGAGTCCCTTCCCCACCAAGGCTGTGGGAGATGCGGGGCTTTGCCTCAGTCTAGCCAAATGACAGTCTGGGGCTGAGCCAGGGGCTCCAGGGCACCTGCAGCTTCTAGCAGAGCAAGCACGCTCCTGTCTTAAGGAGGGCTTTCCAGCCAGATAAAAACATGCAAGCAGCCTCTGTCCTCCAGCCTGGCTGAAGTGCTGGCAGGACCGCGTGTAGGGGGCAGCTTTCACGGGCTCTTTAGCTGGTGTTGACAGCAGAGGATTCGTGCTGGGGTTGATGCTAGGTAACACCCAGTGGCTTCGGCCAGGACCAGTGCCTGGTGGAGCCTGTAAAAGGCTTTAACTTGATACTGCTTTTTTTCTCAGCTGTGTTTGCTGAAAGCTCCATTACCTCTGGCTTTAAAAGCCCAAGGGCTGCTTATGTGACTCTGTGTGACCACTGCTGAGGCTGCAAGTGGGATGTTGAGCATGGATCTAGTGAAGGGACATGCTGTCTCGTCTGTCCCTTTGAGGGGATGGTTCCTATGCAGGGCTATCAGGAGTGGCATCAGCGCAAGGAGGGCTGGAGGGCCCCCATAGCTCTCCAAACGGAGTGGAGTTTCTGTGCAACTCAGGTGTCTTTTTGACATTCACCCGTGAAAAGGCCTGCATTTGGTATGTGGGAATGGTCTGGAGATGGTCCTGGTTATATCTATGAGCTCATGTGCTCACCTGATGTCCTGGGTCGGCTCCCTGTGCCCAACACTGCTCCCTCTGCCAGGGTCTGACCCCACGGGGAGAGGGAGATGAGCTGGATCAGGCAAATACACCGTGCCAGGACACAACCTGCAGAGACCACAGGTACCCTTTGGAAAGCGCCTGGGATGGGTTATCTGGGAGGCAAGAGGGTCTCAGCAGGGACCTGCCTTATCAGAGCACTGGTTGCTGTCTCTCCTCGAAGCCCTTTCTGCCCCAGGGCTGCTCTCTGTCACTGCTCTGCTTAGTAACAGCCGGAGGCAGGCGGAAATGGGAGCCCCTGTGCCTGGTCCCAGCCGGAGCACACTGTTTCGGAAGTGGGATGACGGGGTGGTATCTGGCTTGCAATTACTGTGCCTTTGGCTTGGCAGGCCTGAAAGTGTGAGTGATGGGGTCTGCAGCGCAGCCCCAGAGGGTCAGGAAGTGCTTGGACCCATCAGCAGCCTCCCTGGACTCATCCGGTTTGAGAACATGGGAGGGGAGCATGGGATAGAAACTTTGGGTGACTAGTGAGAACCCCAGAAACTCACTTGGCTGGATGTCCACATTCAAAGTACAGCCTGAGCCCTCTGCTTTAATAACCTCCCTCTCCTGGCCGTGGCTGGGAGGAGAGGCAGAAGCAGTGGGAGATTTGCCTCTCCTGTTCCCATCCGCTC
>NW_010389217.1:12950-17069 GCF_000710305.1 Buceros rhinoceros silvestris
TGTGCCTGTATGTGGTGGAGGGCTGGGGTGGGCTGTTCAGCATCTCTCCAGGACATCTGCTGGAACTGGTCATTCCCTGCCAGGAGAGGTCAGGTAAGGAGGAAAAAAGCAGGTAAAACGATCTGTTATTGCATCTTGTCTGCGGTCATTTGGACCACGAAGGTCTCGGGGACCCTGCTCTGGCATGTTCTGCAAGTACAGCAGCAGCCAGTGGATTGGACCCCCTGTATCTGTGAGAGAACAACCAGCTGCACCCCCATGCTGCAAGTGTTTTGGGAGGGAGAATGCTGCCTGTCCTGGCCAGGGATGGAGGAGCCACAAATGAGTGCAGCTGATTCCAGCTCAACAGGTCCCACTTTAAATATAGGGAGAGAGCTGAAAGCAGTGAGCACATTTTTATGGTGTCCTCAGGAGTCATCCCAAATTCCAGCTCGCTCCTACTGCTAGCTTGCCCTGGCTTTGGGGAAGGAAGGGTTAAGTTGCAGGCCTCTGCAAAACAAGTGCTCTCCAAAAACGCCAGCCAAGCTACCCAAATGCTGGCCTCCCCTCTGCCCCCACCCTTATCCATCTCTCTTATCTGCCCTGGGCAAGAGCAGGGCCTTTCCCCTCCTCGGGCTGACGAGGACCAGAGCTGGCGACAGGCGGAAGCTGGCGCTGACTGTGCGCAGGGCTTGGGGAGGCCATGGCCATGGTCCACGCCTGGCTGTGGAGTGGACTCTGAAGCCGCAGGTCAGATATGTGGAGGGGCAGTATGGCCCACCATGGGGCTGGACCCTGTACCCTGGCTGTCTCATACCCTGGAGACCTCCAGAAGAACCTCATTTCTGTAGCATGCATGTAATGAGCTGCTGGGTCTCACCTCCTCTGGGCTCATGTTACTGGGGATGGCAGCTCGGCAAGGTCTAAGTGCCTGCTGGGCACTGATACCTTGAGGGCATGGTAGCCCCATTTGTAGTGACATTGTGCAGTCTAGGCAAGCTAGAGCTTGGCTCTGCTCTTGCTGGGGATGCAGATGGAAGGGGACAGGTCAGGGTGTTTCACCCCGTGAGGTCTGCAGCATCAGCAAGGTGCCAGGACATCTCTGGCAGCACGGCGAGCTCTGCTGATACAAAGCAGGCTTGGACGGGCTGTTTAATTAAATGTGAAAGGCTCTCGCGCTTCACAAGCTGCAGCCTTCATGGCAGCCTGAGCGACTTCGGGAAAGAGGCCTTTTATTAAAAGAGAGAGAGAGGCTGACTCTGCCAGGCAGCCATCAAACAGCACATTTAATTGTCTCAGCTTGTTTAGCTGTCACACAGGGAGGGACACACTCCGAGGCCTTCAGCCTGCCCTGTACGTCCTCCCCAGCAGGTACACGTGCTGCCTGCACCTTGGGTGCTCCCACTGCCCCCTAGGAGGGCTGGCCAGGAGAAGGTGGGACATGAGCCTCCATCCATGGACAGCACTGTGGGCTTGCCAGGGACTGGGCAGAGCCCTGGTTGCTTAGTGCCCTGATGGTCCAGCCTGCCTGGGGCTGAGCACTGGGGTTTGAAAGGTCTCAGGAAAGCAGCTGGGCAGGTGGGAGCTTCCTAGGGTTGTGGGAGCTGTCTGGAAGGCAGGGGCTAACTAGATGGCAGCTTAGAAGTATCTTCTCATTTACTACCATGGTGTAAATGAGGCAGAATACTTTTGGCTCTGAAGAGGCCATCCTACTCTGGTTGCAATGTGGCAATACCAGTGTACAAGCTGTGGGGCAGGCTGGCAGTGGGTTCCAGCATTATTGTGCTGCCCCTCTCCTCTAGCAACTTAAGTCCTTGGAAATATCTTCTGGGCTCTTCACCATCCCAGAAGCAAGGAGGTGGCCTGTTCAGGGTGCACATGGAGGGGGAAAGGACTTCTAGTTGGCTTTGCTTTAAATCTGCTGGAGGTATTGAACTTTGGTTCACCTGCTGGAGCTCATCATCCTGGGGGAGAGGCTGTTTGGGTGAGAGAGGGGAGATGTCCCTGGGGAGGAGTTGCAGCCTTTCCCTTGGGTGTGCTGGAGCAGCCATGCCAAAGCTCACCATTTGAGGAGGGGGAAGAAAAAAATATCAAGAAGAGGAGGAAATACAGGCTTTTATCAAAACCTCCTACTTCAAAGTTGTCTAGCTGAAGTGCTCCCCTTTGGTTTAATTTGAAGTGATGTTTCCTTCAGCAACGGCAGCTAAAAGGCATCAAACAAGGCCGAAACGGCTGGAAACCCTGGAAAGGAAAGGCACCGTTCAGGAACGGCTTGAGGCAGACCTTCCCATGGGGGTCATCTGTGAAAGCCTTTCTATGGGGATGAAAACTGCCACGGCTGGCGATTGTCATCCCTCAGCTCATGGCATGGGATAAAATCCATGGGAATGAAATCGGGGTTAATTTTCCATCCTGGGTGACTGGGGTGGCTCTACCCATCTGAACTGTCTTCAGTGTCTGTTCTCGTGAGCAAGGGGAAGGCAGGAGATGGAGAGCTGGGTGCTCATTATGCTGCTCTACCCCACGGAGCCAGCTTTTCTCCGAGGCTTGTGGTTCCCAGCCTGCAGCCCCCCTGAAGATAGATGTTGAGCACTGCTTTGGCAGCTCCTCCTCATGGGTGAGAGCTAAACCAGATTGCGGGGAGCACCAGGGGAAGGGGCACAAATCCATCTTTCTGATGAGCCCCTCCAAACCCTCCTGGAGAGGAAAAGGCTGATGTCTGGGGAATTTCTGCATGGGGGCAGTGGGGAAAACCAGCAACAGCAGGGCACGTGCTCCCCTGTCACAGCATCCCTTAACTACTAAAAAACTGCCTGGGAGGCAAAGCAGCTGGCTAGTCGTGGGAGAGCCCGATGTGCTCCTGTCCGCTGCATAGGAACTGATTTCCTCCATCTGGCTGGAAATGGGGAGAAGCGACTTTGGAGGCATCTGTGTCCTGTCCCTGCTGGGGACAGCGTGGCTGGGCAGTGGGTCTGGTCACTGGGAAGACAAATGTAGTCAAAACAGGCCAGCAAATTTGAAAGCTTCTCTGGAGAGAGGGACGCGTTCTGGGAAACAGAGAAAGATCATGGTAATCTCTTCCACCTCGAGCAGTCACAGCAAGATTTTAATGGCAGTGATTATGACAGCACTAAAGCCACTGGCCAGGGAGGAAAGTGAGGGACAAGTCACCTGTCACTGCGCATGGAGGAGGGATGCTCAGAGCTGTCTGTCTGCTGGGGACTGTTCATAATAGTGCCTCCAAATCTTCTTCCACCCAGAAGACTTCAGTGTTGTTCCAGCCAGAGACTGCTTTGTGGAATGGGACTTCAGAGACCTGTGATTGTGGCAGAGCTGGGACCCTGATCCTAGATTTTTTTACATTAAATCTCAAGGGAGTGATGCTCAAATATATGTTTGTGCTTGTAATGATGGGAGCTCCGTGGAGCAGAAGGCATCTGATCACGTGCTCTCCTTAATGTTTGGGGAAATGTCTCTGCTGATCTTGTGTTAACTCCTGCAGCTGCATGAAGAGGGAAAAAAATCCTTTCGCTCAAGTCTTATGGGATAAGGAGGTGTAATTTTTCTTCTCCCAGTCCAGCAACCTCGTGTTCCTGGCAGCAGATCCCTTCCAGCACTGGTAGGGTTGCTGCTTTCTCAACTCTCCTCCCTCCTCGCCCCCTCCTCTGCCTCCCCCCAGCTCTACTCCACACGCTCCCAGCTGCTCTGGGATGAACAGGCGGGCGCAGAGTTCATGGGAGCTGTACCTGTGCTTTGTCTTAATCTGTCACCCCTCCTGACAGTCAGATCCATCTTAAACTGGGAGCGAGAGGGGAAGAGAGGGAAGCAATAATTAACCTCTGTGCAGGCTGCTCCCGAAATGCTGCGGTCTGGTGATGCACGAGGAGATGTCCCTGACACTTTTATTGCTACTCCAGCGCCGTGCTGCGTCTGTAGGAGGTGATTTGGCTGCGCTGGGATACCTGAGACTTTCATTATTGTTGAAGAGCCACTGACACCCTCAGCCCTTCCCTGCCAGGTGCATTGTGAGGGCTGCCCACCATCCTCACTGGCAGAGCTGGGGAGCAAAGCTTGTTTGGGGTGTTTGCAAACAGGCCGGATCGGTGTTTTCATGGTGCGGTCCTTGGGGGGGGGGGGCAT
>NW_010389217.1:17324-21486 GCF_000710305.1 Buceros rhinoceros silvestris
TGTGTGGTTTCTGTGGGGGGGGGGGCATTAGACTGAGGGATTGAAGTTGTCTCTGGTGTGGGTAGAATACAGATGTGCAGGAGCCGAGCTGGTGGGGTGGTCCAGGATAGGTAGTCCCAACCCCAGAGTTTGCTGCCGGGATGTGCCTGAGGTCTGCCCAGGTGTTACAGAGCCTTAGCTCCCATTACCTGTGACAGATCTCTGGTGGCAACCTTGTGCTGGACTGAAAAGTTTCCTCAGTGGGAACATGAAGTGGGGAGAGGAGCTGGGGACTTTTGGGCTGTTTTGTGATGCTGTGCTGGACTGTAATGCCATTGAACAGCAAGGGATGGTGCTGAATGTCCCCCCAGGACCCTGCAGCCTCCTGTCCTTGGTGCTTGTGGGTCCCTGTGTTGGCACCCTTGGGACAGCAGTGACACTGCACAGCTGACAATGTCAGCTATTGATCCACCCGCTCAGGACCGGGTAGCAAAGGAGTCTGGCAATTAAAGCAGTGTTAGTGGCCAAGCTCCGTGAGATGCAAAGACAACAGTTGTTCTTGTGAATGCAGTGGAGCCCAGGAACAAACACAGTCTGACCCTGCATAGAAATTAGGAAAAGCCGTACAGGGGTTGGTGTCTGGCTTAGTTGTCTACTCCTTGGTTCTTCTGCAGGATTGCTGGGCCAACAAGCAGAGCAGCGACAGCGTTTTGTTACCTGTCAATGTCCGTTCAGCAGATGTTGCAGCCTCATCTTATACGAGTGTGAGAGAAAATCAATGCCAAAAGCACTTGGCAGTCAAACCCTGGGACATGCTAATGCAAAGTAGCTCATGCTCTGGCTGGTGATGCATCAAACTTCTGGTCCTCTGTGCAGGTGTGTGGAGGCTGGGGAAGGACGAGGCAGCACTGGCCAGAGCCAGGAACCAGGTGTAGGGCCAGATCCTGGAATGGGATATGCTGTTGTGCAGTGCCCTGGTCATGGAAGCTCTTGTGTCTGGGGAGGGAAGTAGAAAGTACTCCTTGATATGTGCCTTTGAGATAGCGTTGGTGTGTTGTATTTGTCCATGAGATGGGTTGCAGTCGCTGGTCCTCCCCAGAATGTTCCTAAACAACTAGGACTGTGAGTGGGCAGAAGAGCATCAGGTCCCACTGCTGTCCCCAGGGTCTGCAGCAAGCGAAAGCCATCCAAGGGTTGTGAGCCTCCCAGGATGGAGGGTCAGTGAGTCAGTGCCATCTCCTGGATGGGAAGATGGAGGTGCCGCTGGAGCTGGCATAGGGAAGAGCCACGGTGGGATTTCAGACTCAGAGAAAATGCCTTGTAGGAGCTGGTGGATTTTGCTTATCAGAGTGAGTGTGAGGTGCCCTGGTCGCTTTGTGAGGGGGAATCACGAAGCAGGACTGGCTTGTGAAACTGAGAAAGGGAAAACACAAATCTGGACCTCAGTTCAAAGCAAGAGAAAAGCACTTAAAAATAAGATCCATTTTGTTTTTCAGTTGTTTTAGCAGCGGGAGGGGCTGAAATAAGCCCATCCACCAAGTTCAGAGGCAGCTTAGCCTGCTCTTGTTGTCTGTGGAGCAAATTTGGATCCTTTTCCATGTGTTTTTGTTGTAGAGATGTTTTAAGCAAACTCAAGTTACAGCTGTCGGCGTTTGGAGGCAGGCTGATACGACTTAGCCTGAGTAATTTCAGATGCAGAAGATCCTGGAATTCTCTCCTAAGCTTGAATTCTCTAGTTGGAGCCTCAGTGCTGGGCAGGTTTCTTACTCCATGTCCTGGCACCCATGTCTTATGAACTGTCATCCCCATAGGTGTCCCCAGGCTGTTTCCAAGGGGTCTGTGAAAAGCTATCAAGAAAAGCAGAGGTGGCTTCTGCACAGGCCAGAATTTGGGGCAAATTCCTAGTGGGAGACAGTCTCTGCTTTAAAGAACACAATCTCTGCATGTAGCTGTTGCTTGTATCAGCTAGAAATGGGGGAACCAAGGCATGGAGGGTGTGAATGATTTTTCCCAGCTGAGGCAGGGAAAGAAAGTCCAGGGATGACTCGTACATCTTCTCTCTTCTAGCTGCAAAAGCATCCATTGGAAACAAGTCAGCAGACTGAAGAAAACCAGCCCCAAACTTTTCAGCTCAGCCTTCAAGGGGTAGTTTGCCAGGAGCAGAGTGGGAAAGTGCTCCTGAACACCTGAAATGTCCCAACAGGCTGCAGATGAGACCATGCACAAGTGCTGCCAGTTCGCTGGCTTTTGAGCAGCGGCAAGACTCGGCCTTTCCCTGCACAGATGGGGGTTTAATCAGGCACAGTTTAAGCACATGGGTGTTCAGCACTAATCTAATTTCCCTCCATTCATTAGGGTGGTTATTCATCACTCGGGAATGATGAAAGGCTGTGAGCCTGTGATGATGCTGGAGAGCGGCCGCACTGCTCAGTGCTGGTGTGTAGCCATGAACACTTCTCTCTCCGCCGAGCCTGACTGGTGGTGGGGATAGCAAGTGAGCTGCCGGATGATTGATCCCAATCCCTCACAACACCAAATTGCAAGCTAAGCTTGCTCCGCCAAGCTCTGGAGATCAAGTAATCTTAAGCTTATCCAGCAATCAGATGGGAAATTGTCTGAAGCACCAGAAAACGCACACAGAAGGAGAGCTGCTGGTTTGAGAGTAGACCTGAAGGAATGGAAACCTGTGTCCCACCCTGCTCCTTCAGACCCTTGAATTTGCTCCTGAGGGTTATTTGTACAGTAAGTTAGCAGGACAAGGCCAATCTCCCATTGCTCT
This sequence comes from Buceros rhinoceros silvestris, assembly GCF_000710305.1. NCBI lineage: Eukaryota > Metazoa > Chordata > Aves > Bucerotiformes > Bucerotidae > Buceros > Buceros rhinoceros. The sequence continues at coordinate 20,083 of NW_010389217.1, forward strand.
GTGAGCTCACAAACCACTGTGTTCAACAAGCTAGTCCCAACCCTACGGAAAAAGACCTCAATTTGTGAGGCTGCTCGGGGAGAGCAACTGCTTTGGGTGCATGTCTCCTTCTTCCAAGGGCAGGTGCACTTCCACCTCTGCCATCCGGTGTCTGGACAGATGGTGACCCAGGTGACTGATGGAGCAGGTCCTGCCTGTGCCCCGGGACCCTGGCATCCAAGAAAAAGACAACAGATGCATCTCCCTCTGTCCCTTTCCCCTACATGTGAAGCTCTACAGACCTTAGCTTTCCAGACAAACAGCAAAGTTTGCTCAGATATCTGAGCTGTTCCCACCTGTCTCCCAACTCCTGTCTTCAGTGTGAATATTCTGGCTATTAAAGGCAAAAAAAAAAGTCAATTGCCCTACATGGATGGTGTAAATTTTGGCCTGAGGTGAATGAAAGTCGCTGCAAACCCTGTACAGGTGGACTCAAAAGCTGTTGAGTGGATGCAAGTGTGAGCATCCCTGCTGCATTTATTCCCCTGGCCCCAGTAAATGGCCCTTATAGCACGGCTTGTGAGGATGAGAATTACTGCCCTGTCCCAGAGAGCTAAAGGGTAACTACCAATTAGTGGCTGGAGAGTTACTGGATAATTCTGATTATCATGAGGTGTCTGGGGACCTCTGGGTCATCACCATGGGACACCTGGGCTGTAAGCAGGTATTTAACCCTGTTCTGGAGTGAACCAAACAGACTTTCACATTCTAGCCAGGGCTTTGTCCTGAAGACCCCTTGTGGGGATCCCAGCACAGACCCCAGGAGGGGCAGGGGGTAGGAGCTGCTTACTGCCCATGGAGCTGAGCTCCCAAGCTCCTGGTCAGTCCATCTGTCTGTCCTGTGCCCTCCTTGACTGGGACCCGAGTACTAACATATTTGAGATGCCATCCCTCTGGATCTGGAAGCTGAACACGCCTTTGGAGCCCTGAAATCAACTCCAGGCTGCCTGCTGGCATGGGGTCTCCTTTGCCTCCTCACTTACTCCCTTTTCTTTCCTCTCCTCTGCAGGATTCCTCCTCCAAAGCACTGATCCCTCAGTCCCAACATCTGAACCTCTCCCTCACTCATTCAGTCTCCACCACATGGCATCCTCCAAAACCACTCTGGCATCCTCACAGTACCCTGCCCACTTTGAGCCCATCTCCCCTCCCTCCCCCCTTGTCTTCCCAAACCCTTGTCAAGCAGTGAGGCGCTAACACCAGCACCCCTCTATCTACCGAAAAGGGGCTGGTAGTTGTGTTTGATGGGAGCAATCCATCTCCATCATTGTAATGACCATTCCCATTAATCGGCCATAAACTAATAAAGTAAGCACTTTCCCCTCCATCCCCATCACACCCCTCCCCCCCCAAACTTCATTAAGT
>NW_010389217.1:21718-25417 GCF_000710305.1 Buceros rhinoceros silvestris
TAGCATGGGTTCACCTGACGATGTTATTCCCTGCAGCCTGAGGAAGTGTTGACAGCCCAGGTCATCCCTATGATGGGAGCATCATGCATGCTGGTGAGCTGAGAAGAAAGGGACAGGGACAGGGATGGGGGGGGGGGCAGAGGGAGGGAGGAATAAAAGATCCCATACACCTCCAAATTAAATTTGTGATGCCTGGCATCAGATGGGCCCGCAGCCAGAGATTAATTCGACTGATCAAGTTATAAAGAGCGCTGAGGCGGGTAATCAATCTTGGAGCTGTCAGGCGAAGAGGCAGCAGTATTAGCCTGGCAAGACTCGCACACGCACACACGCAGAAGCCTTTTTAATTCCTTTCACATTATTTCCCAGGCCTGTTTACTTTGGAAGGGCTGGGGGGAGGTGTGGGGGGGTTCTCCTCTATCCCTGGCAGTGATAGCCCCATCCAAGCAGAGCATCATTCTCCCCCTTGTGCACCACATGCAAAGAAGAAGCTCTTGGCCATGAAGTTAGAAGCTTTCCAAGGGGCAACACTAGATTTTCTGCCTGATACTGAGAAGTCTTAGACTGGGTTTCCTCCTCTTTCTACACCCATGGTGGTGGCATTACTCTTCCCCACCAGCCCTCAGGCTGAAACTGGCCCCAGGTTTGTGATGCTCAGCCCAGGACACTCAACCTGCACAGGGCTAAGTCCCCAAGTGTCCTCAGAGGGTTGCAGAGCCTCTGAGCTGCTCCAGGTCAGCTTCACAGTGGAACTTCTTGGAGCTGAGTCTGCAGAGCCCATAGTGGATGAAGACCAGAATCTCTCTTTGGAGTTCTTTCTCAGGAATGGAGTGCAAATGAAACAGATTAGAAGTGGTAAGAGTGGAGCAGGTTCTTCTTTGCTCTTGGGAGCCTTGGGAGAGACAACTCCACAAGCAACAAAGGAAGGCTCTGCCTGCATGGGCTGGAGACCCCTGTGCTGGCTGGTGGTGTACAGAGACCTTGTCTGGTCCAGCCTCAAAAATGGATGGGACAGGTCCTACAGGCTCAGAGTTGGGAGGCTAAAGCTCCACAGAGAGAAGGAGACTCCAGGCGAGAGCAGGTGCAAGTCCAGCCAGGGACCTGGGGTAGGCTCTTTCAGGAGGGAGCTAAACTGGGTCCAGCTGGAGAGATGGCAGAAAGAGCAGGAGTCTAGGGTGCTCAGCCAGCAGCCAGTACTGCTGTGGGTCTGGCAAACCCCCAGTGCCCCATGGGATTGTTGGCTGTAAATATGCACCCAGTTGCCAGCTCTTCATACCAAACCACCCCTGACATTAGGAGGCAGTTGGACCTCCCTTACATGAGGAGAGCATGATACTAACTCCCCTCCAGCTGGGGACACCTCAGGGGATGTAGACAAGGAGCAATGCCTTCATGCAGGAGTCAGTGTGGGCAGCTACCAAAACCTGATTTTTTCTCCCTTTTGCGGGGCCAAACACACAGTGCCCCATCTGACTTCCTCCAGGAGCTGGGAAGTGACCTGGCCAGGTGAACCAGCTTGTACCAACTCTAGCTCTGAACACAAGCGCTGAGTACGACCCAAATGCACGGGGACTGGGAGCTGGCTCCACAGTGTCCTACTGCCGATGGCTGGTGGCCACGCTGTCTCCATCCAAGTGTGAGCACTTGTTTAATGAGCTCTGACATAAGTCCCCCCTGTACGGCAGCCCTCCTGGTTGTCCCAGGGGGCTGAGGGGCCAGGAGCCCATGCTGAGCCTCTGGGCTGATAACCCTTTGGCTCAGAGCTGTGCTGCCCCATGGCCCAGGCAGGCTGAAGTTTTGCCATGGCCCTGGAGTTCTTTCCGAGCGCCAAAGCTGCAAACCGTCAGCATGACACAAGCAGGACACGTGGCTCAGGCTGATGGGAATGCTGTGGCCTTTCTGGGATGCTCGAGTGGGTCCTTTCAGGCTGGAACAAACTGTGTGGGCGGTGGAGAGGTCTCTGAGAAACGATCTAGGGGGGAAGCCGGCATCGCTGCAAGAGGAGTTTCTTTCCAAGCAAGGTTCCCAGGTCAAACATTTCAAAATCCTTTTCCTCCCACAGCTTCCCTGCATACCCCTTCAGGGGCTCTCAGTTGGGCTGCAATGGCCCCACTGCGAGCCAAGACATCCAGCACGGCTGCCGCTCACAGCCAGCTCCCCTATCTGTGCATCCAGCACACACACGCACGCAGGAGCCGTGCCAAGGGCTGTGGGGGGCAGTTGCCTTTGGGGTGCTTGGGGTGAGTCCCCAAAGGGCTTAGAATTTGGGAACAGATCACTGGAAGATGTGGTCAGCACCAGCACTCGTCCTTCGTGTCCCTCCTTCTCCAAAGAGGATGCAGGACTCTCTGGAGCCTTCTTGAGAGGGCCAGTGTGTGTCCTAGGAGTGTCCCCATCCTCCCTCACATCTCCCATAGAGTGGAGCAGAGGTGCTGGGACTTCTCTTGCCCCTGTGCCAGGCAGGTGTCCTCTCCCCTGTGCTCAGAGCAGATGGCTGCAGCCATCCCCCATCTCCTGTCCCCAAGGCCCCATTTCTGCTGTCCTGTGGGTGCCAGAGCTCCTTCATCTCCCACAAACACCTGTATCTTCAGCCAGCTGCACCGGCTCTCAGGGCTGCAGGCGAGAGGACCTCATCCTGGTGCCAAGCTGCCGCTCAGCTCATGCCGGCGGATTTTGGAGCTATTCAGTGCCAAAGTCTTCTCCAATTAATCTTCCACCTCCCTGGCTCCTTCCCCTCCTTGCTGGGCTACATCCTGGGGAAGATCCATTGATCTCAGAAGCGCCCAACGAAGCAGCTGGAGCTCAGGCTAGGCTGCATTTCCCAGAACCTTCTCCAGGTTGCTGGGTACCAGTGTGGATGCTGTCTTCATATTTGATGGGATTATTAGCACGGGGGGAGGAGGAGGGGGGGAAGGAAAGCACTAATTGATCTGGTAATAAAGTTAATAGAAGCTCTTATGAGCTCGCCCATTAAGAATAATTAAGGAAGGGTGAGCTAGGGGAGGAGGGTGAAGGAAAGTCTGCAGAGGCTGAGGCAGCCTTGCTTGGTTAGAATTTGCAGAAGCTCTTCCACCTCACACCCTCTGCCCTTGCCCTTCACCCCTAAACCCTCTTCTGTCCCTGCTCCCAAGGTCCTGGGCAGGTTTGACTTCTCCAGCTGGGACTGGGGCAGCCAGGAGCACAGGTCACCAGAGTGATGGGGTGGGATTAAAAACTGGGACTATGTCAGTATCCAGGCAAGACCAAGATCCTGTGGCAATTTGGCAGGGCCAACGACTGGAAAAGGTGGGGGACTTCTTTGAAAGATTTCCCAGCAAAGGGTGAGCACCAGTTTTTGCTGGGCTTTTCAGGGATGCTGGGGCTGCTCTGACTCACCAGCTGGCTTGGCAAGAACAGCATCCCTGTGCTGGGCTTCAGCTGCCACGGACCCTGCAAGCTGCGAAGGGCTAGGAAGCATCTCGGGCTGGAGACAGGATGGCTGAGCTCTAGCATGGAGAAAAAAGCCAACCTTCAAGCGCTTGGTAAACACAATTGTCAAAAGAAGAAAAGAGCAGCTCAGTGGGGTCAGGGGTTAATATGGACAGGGCTACTGCTACAAATGGCAGGGAAAACAGGTGGAATTTCAGTGTCTGATAACAGGAGACAGCGGGGACAGGCGTGTGGTGGGGGTGGCAGGGCCGAGAGGGACGGGCGCCGCGG
>NW_010389217.1:25536-32479 GCF_000710305.1 Buceros rhinoceros silvestris
AAGCCTGGCTGTGGGGCAGGGGGCTGCCGGCTCCCTGGGGGTGATGAAGAGCAAGCCCCCGGCTCCTTCTCTGCCCATGGGACTGCAAGCAGTGTGGCACAGGCTGCCCACGGCATGCCCTCCCTCAGCTCCTGGAAACACTATCCCCTGCTTTCCGCATCTCACAGAGCTCATTGTAGGTGTGTGCCCAGCTTGGCCAATGCTGCCAGCTACCAGCTCTGAGCTGGGTTCCAGGGAGCTGAGTGGTGTATGCCAGATAAACAAGGAATTCAGAGGATGTGTGATGCTACAGCTCCGTCTGCAGCAAACAGCAGTGGCCCAGCTGTTGGGCAGTGAGAGTACCCAGGGACCCTTGGTGGTGCTGGCTCTGGCTACTGCCCAGCCTTAAGATGGGGCTGGAGCAGAAAGTAGGGACCTGCCCACCCCCATGGCTCTGCCCCACAGTGGCATGCAGGCAGCCTGGGCTCGCTCTGCCTGTAGGCTACCCCAAATAGGAGCAAAGCCTACCCTGGCTTCCAGCTCTTCTGCCTGCTCCTGCTGGCTCCCAGCCTATCCATCCGCAACCAGCCAGGTCATGCAGCCAGAGCCTGGCTAAGGGGCAGGAGGATGCGAGGCTGTTTTGAAAGACAGGTGGATTTTGCTGTGGGCACTCAAATGCAGACACCAAGCAGGAGGCCTGGACCAGCTCTGCCCAGTGCTCTCCTCCAGCCCAGACCCCTTCATGCTCACCTGCCCCTGGCTTTGCAGGTCAGCCCTGACACTCTCTGCCCACCCCTTGAGCATGGTGTGGATGCAGCCCTGTGCCCGTGGTTCTCCGAGCAGCCCTGCTAACTGAACCCATGGACGGCATGGGCTTTTGTCCTGACTGTACCGCAAAAGGGATGGTTTCATCATCATGTGAGTGGCACAGCAGCCCTGAGACACACTGCCACGGGGAGGGATAGGCAGCTTCTCTCACCAGCAGGATGCAAGGAGCAGCTGGAGCCTGGGCCAGGGGGGCTGACATGGCAGGTGCAGCCTGGAGTGCCCAACCCAGCCCAGGGCCAGCTGCATGCAGCATCCCTGGGAGGATGAAGCCTGCCTGCGTGCCCTGGTGCTCCCCAGGCCAACACACAGCGGGTGACGCTGTCTATATTTGCTTCCCTTGAGAAAAGGAGTGAAACCAGATCCAGCCGTGCTGCTGTTTGTGGTGAGGTCCGGACCCAAACATAGGGAACACAGTAAACAGAGGTGGGAGGCTAGCACTTACTGGAGAGACCATGTTCCTCCTGTGAGTGTCTTGGACATAGGAAAGCATCTTCTTCCTTCTCAGGCCATCCGGCTCTGCCCCTCCTATCCCCACTTTCAGCCCCTCAGTGTCCTGTCTGGGCAGAAAATCCCATTCGCTGGTGGTTTTATTGCACTGCCGTGTGATGGGCTGGGTACCAACACAGGCATGGGGACCAGGCTGGTGGTGTGACACTGGAGAGGTCCCCGGACTCTCCCACCACTTCAGCCTATGTGACTGGCAGAGGGTCCCCATGAGAGATCAGTGAAATCTTAAAAGCTGCTGCAACACTAGCCAGTGGCTTGGGAACACCCAAGTGCTCTGTCAGGCCCTGGGGAGGGCAGCCAGGGCGAGCACACTCCAAATATTGATCATGGTCAGGATGCTCATGGAGCATCTTCCAAGTCCTGCTGTCACAGAGATAATGGCCAGATGTCACAGCTTTAAGCACCCTGTGGGTGGAAAGAAGTGGTGCCTGCTCCTTGGAGCCCATATAACTCAAATCACCTCCCTGTGTCTCTTATCACCTGTGGGTGACAGAGCCACTCATTGCTACAGCAGAGAAGGTATATCCTGTGTGGCCGTGAATCACCTCTGTGCAGGGGTGACACCCTTCCTCCCCTGTGAATACAGGCTAACTAATGGGGCTTGGGATCCTTCGTGGTAATCCCGGGCAACGATTTACATTTAATTAGCCAAATGAGTATGAAAATAGATTCTGCCCAAGAGCCTACTAATAACTTTCTATGTTAATGGCTTGGGCTAATACAACTCCTCTCTGGCAGATCACTGTGCTGCGTGGTGGGGAACAAGAGCCCGGCTGGGCTGCGGAGGGAACTGGAGACGCACATACCAGTGAGCAGGGCAGGGCGCTTTGCTGCCGAGAGGGCTGCAGCCACAGCCTTCCCCCTTCTTTTCAATGGCTGACGTGGGTCTGATGTGATCAAGGCATGAAGACAGCTCAGTGGTGCCTTTCCTGACCCTAAAATTGGTGATATGTTTATTTGCAAGATCTAGATCTGAATAAACAGACATTTTGTTATTGAGGCCAGGTACGGGAGGAAGGAGCAGATACAACTACAGCAGAGAGATGCAACAGCAAAAAATAGTCACCGTGCAGAGCCAGCCCAGGAGCTGGATTCAAACCACGTCACATCGCATCTGGTATTTGTGAGCTTGGTAAGGGCTCGGCTACGTGCTCCCAAAGCTTCCCCTCTTTGGGACCTCCTGCATCTCTGTAAGGCTGCTGGTCATCATAAACAAATCTGTTGGTACACACAGGGCACAGGAGGGATCCTGCCCCAAAAGAGCCAAGCTCCCAGGCTAGCCTGGAAACGAGTGCCCCGGACAGCTGTTACCAAGGAAGTAAACTAACATTCACTTTGTTAGTTAACTAATGTTAATGAATTGTTAGTCAATTAATTTTTGTTAATCAAGCCAGAGTGTTGCTTTTTTAAAATTTGTTTTTAAAATAACCCCTGCACCCCAGGCTAGTCTGCTCCCAGGGCATCATAGGGATATCCTGATAAACCTGCAGACTCACATGACAGACGTGACCTAAGAACTGGTTTTGATGGCTTTGCACGAGGACATCAGAGTGTGCCTGATATTTCCGTGTATTTGGTTTCTGAACCTGTCTGAACCCTGTTAAACCTGGTTGAGGCTAATATGGTGCAGATCCACTCGAAATCTCTTACAGTGGCCCGGTGTCTCCCCAGTCAGTCTTGTGTCTGTTTGATTTCTTGCTGCCCAGGAGCCCCCCAGCATCTGTAATTGAATGTAAGGGCTTCTTTCCAGGGGGGCAGTGCTGCATTAATCACCGCAACCTGCCAGAGCCAGGCTGATAGATCTTCCCAGCAAGTAAAATAACTCATGTTAATCATCGGCTGTGATTTATCCTCTTCTCTGCCTCGTACATGAATTATTCAGGGTGGTACTGGGGGAAGCTGGGGCAAGGAAAGCCCCGAGAAAGCCCCATGGCTGGCACAGGCAGTCCTGCTCTCCAGCTGGGTGGGCAGAGCGGGGTGCAGTGGGGCTCTCTCTCTGGCCCTGGGCATGTCCGGGCTGCAGGAGGTTCTTGGCCGGAGTATTCGCTCTCAGAGAGGCTGCTGGAAATTAATTGCACTGTCGATAGCCATGTGTTGAACTCTGCGAGCATCTCCACCTGGGCTTCCCGGGACAGGCTCTCCTCCCATCTGTCTTCGTGCTGGCTGCAGGGCTGTGTCCATCATTGGCGCCACGTTTGTTTTGCTGTGGATATTTTCCTTTAGCCCCAATTACGCTCAGGCTTACACCAAAACAAACAAGCCCTGGGATGTGGAGGTACCTGGCTGGCTCAGACAGGCTGGTGCCGTGGCTGGCCCCGGGGCTGATAAAGGACCCTCGGTGTCACTGCGCTGGAGTCTGGGCTTGCAAAATGTGACATGGTTTCTCTTGACAATTAATCACTGGGGAGCGAGCGGCATCAATTAATGGATAATTGGCCTCATTTTAGGCGAGGGTTTCCGGGCCAGGCTCCTTTTGGCCCCTCCCTCCGTTGCAAGGATGAGCATCTCCCGTCACAGTGCCTGGATGCAAAGCCCTGAGGGAGATGGTGGATGAAGGTGCTGTTGATTCCCGGCGATGGCAGCTGAGGGGGTTATTTCTCCAGGCAAATGGGAATATTAAGAGCAAACCTTGAGATGTGGAAAACGGACCCCACCAGGGTAAGGTCGTGATCAGCCCTGCGCTCACCACTGCTGTCTGCGTCCCAGCCGGGATGGCAGCAGGTGTCAAATCCCAAGGAGCCATGGGATGTTTTGGGACCTGGATGCTTTCAGGGGTTCAGTTCCCTGCATGGCCCTGTGTGGGGGCAGAAGCAAGGGTTGTTGGCTTTAGATCTAGGGGTGAGTTGAGATGCCTCTAATCCTGGGAAATGCGAATACTTCTGGTCCACACTTGCTTTAGGAAAGTCAGCAGTGAGGTGGCTGCTTGCAACACTAAGTGGGGAAACTGAGGCACCGAAGCAGCTTTTCTAAGACTGAAACACCCCTGACGAAACGGGGGCCCTTCCAGCCATGCTGTGTGGCATGGGGGTCAGCTCCTGGGGCATCCCCAGTCCTCTCCAGCAAAGCAGCCAGGTTGAAGGACAGAGATGCGCATTTGCCTACTGTCAGGCAGAGAGAGAGAGCCTTTCCCTCTGGACACGGACCACATCCCGCTACAGCGGGGCTGCCCGGAGTCTCTGGTGAGTGCTGATCCGGGAGCTCCAAAACTGTTTAGTGGAGGAGTATGGGATGGGGGAGTAATTTGATGCTTTGAGTGTCCAGAAGAGATCCTGCTAGAAATACCCATCTGACACTGCTTGAGATAAAGCAGTGGAGGCGGCTTTACTTTAGCTTATCAGACACATTTCCTCTAGAGAGATCTCCATCGGCTCGGGGAGGAAACAAACGAATTTTTGTGTTTTGGTGGCTTTTTTCCTTTTGAAATTTTTTTGAGAGGAACAAAGATGGTTGGGAAAAAAAATGTTTCATTTGGTCCTTATTTTGTTGGTAAGAAAGTTTCAAATTTCAAAGTTTTTGTATCTGTTTCCTTTTAGTACCAGAAATAGAAGATTTTAATAATTTTTTTTCCACAGTTGAGATGAAGTAAAAAAAACTGTCTGGAGAACGAGGTGGAAGAGAAATTTTTAAGTTGAAGAAGAACAAGTGACATGCTTTGAAAGCTGTATTCTTCATAATTATCCAATGGAGACAAAGTGAAGCCTAAGCACAACGTGGGAATTTCCTCCACTATTTCAAAGCTGATTTAATGAAATTCCGTTTTTCAGGGAAAGAAACAGCTCATTGGAAAGCATTTGCAAAGATGTCCATCCTTGGGACCCGACCCCCTGTATCCCCCCCTACTCTTTGCATGTGTTGGGGAAAGGCAAAAAAACATTGCAAATGCCCTCACCCCATCAAGACCCACAGGGGATTTGCTTCACCTCATCTGCTGTGCAAACAGCTTCACTCCTTGCATTGCTGTCACCAGTCCTTGCTGGGCAGGTTATGGGGATTCAGTGCCCCCCAATTCCCCCAGTCCCATTGCTGCAGGAGAGAAGTGGCTGCCAGCTTGGTCCTCTTCCCCATCCAGGCACTGGGGCTCTCAGCAGGGACCTCCCTGCTCCCCTCCAGGGCATCTCCTCCTGGGGAGATGAGGACCCTTATCTTCTTCAACTTCCAGCACCCCTCTGCCCCTCATCAGCCCCAGATGTGCGCGCAGTGGGGCATGTGAGCAGGATGATGCAGCGCCAAGCAGGATGGCTGCCCATCTGGCACAAGCCCAGGGAGCTGTCATCTCACTGCTGCTGCGCTGCTAAGCATCAGGCGTTCAGCATCACTGCCCCAAAACCCATCAGCGGCTTCAGGGGATCCTCCTTGCAAATGTCATAGTGCATCCGTGTCTCAGAAATACTTCTGCAGGGCTGTGAACTCATAAAGCAGCACGCTGATCCTGGGGAGCACAGCCAGCCCTCAGGGGCTGGAAGTACCTTCATCCATTTGACCTTCCAGCTCCTATTATCATGGTTTCTGAAAAATGTTGCCACTTGGTAGTGTTTTGCAAGTGCCCGTTTGTGCTCTTGGTCTGAGAATTGCAGACCTGGGATGATGCTTTCCCAACTGATGTATCCTAGAACCACTTTCATTCATTTCTCTTCATTTCTTTTTCTCTAAATCCCTGCTCTTTCCAGTGAGAAGACACTTTTCCAGCCTCCTAAGTTTTCTGCTCTTTTTTTTCAGCTCTGTGTTAACCTGTCTCAGCCATCACTGAACATAAGGTTTGAGTTTGCTCGTAGTCTAAGCTCTTTTCCCGTGGACCCCTGCATTCAGGACCAGGATGGCCTCAGGGGATCCTAAGGACAACAGGTGCTCATCAGACACAGCAGCCTGGAGGGAGGCATCAGCAGGAGAAACAGCCATTGCTGCTGTTTGGGCAGGGTGGGAATGTGCTGGTTCCATGGTGATCTGGACCACTTGCCAGCCTGGCAGCAGCATTAGGTCCTTGGAAAGTGAAGTTTCCAGGATCTCACTGACCTTCAATGACCACCAACGCTGGGTGTGTGACCAGGGTGGGTAGGGTGTTAGGTAGCTAACTGAGGTGGTGATGGATGGGCAAGGTGTTTGGGGCTCATTTCTCGGGGCATGGGGCTAATTTTTGGGGGGCTAATTTCTCGGCAGGGATCAGCTTGTCACATCTTACAATGCAATCAAAGTGGGAACACATCTCACTCAGGGAACACAAGGAGCACTCAATTGGGAGGTGGAGCACTGCTTTGCAATATGCCCAGCAGACAAAAACTCACCACTGCTGTGAGAGTTTAATCCTGCTAAATGCTGAGCACCTGGGGCACGGCTCAGCCTTGGCCCTGTAACCCTCAGCAGAGGCAGGGGCACTGCTCCTGTTTAGCTGATTTCTTCCAGCTGTCCAGCAAGAAGTGGTTGTGTAGAGGACATGAGGGCATAGCTTAGTGCTGCCTTGGAACCCCACCATCCCTGGACTGTGGGATGTGTTCTGGAGAGCCTCTGGCATCTGGAAGTCTAGATGGGCTGGACCACAGACCACAGCACAGGCTGGGGTCACCCTTCTGTCCCCTGATCTCAGCTGCAGCCAGCTTTGGGTCTTGATAGGATCCCTAGGGCAGGGGCTCAGTTG
>NW_010389217.1:32638-37258 GCF_000710305.1 Buceros rhinoceros silvestris
GCTGGGCACAGCGGGGCTCCCAGAAGCGCATGCTGGGTTACAGCCGGCACTGCCACAGCCGGAGGGTGCTGTGGGACAGGGCTGCAGTGGGGGGTCAGGGCGGATGAGATCATGCTCCCTCATGGCCTGAAACTCCCCAAATCCCCAACCTTCTCTCTGAGAAGTTGCCACTTCCTGTCCTAAGAAAGAATGGGAGAACACGGGCACAAAGAGATCAAAAAAAAAAAAAGCCCCTGTGGTGACAAACACAGGCAGCATGGCTGTGAGCCAAGGCACCGCTCACCCACCCTGGGGACAAGCCTGGAGGGGGACACATGGCCCCTCCAGCCAGGCCTGTGGAGGAGGGAGGCCGTGTTTTCCGGCTGTAGCATTGTTCTGCTGGACCAGAATAAACACTCAGCCCAGGGCACCCAGTCAAAGGGCAAGTTTCCCTCTCAGTGCCTGGAGCCTTCAAGGAAACCTCTTTTGTGTCTGCCTTCAGCTGACCCTCAGAAGCCACCTCCATCCCTTGCATCCAACGGTGCCTGCAGCAGCACCACAGGTCCCTTGCTCTTGGTAGAGCGTGGGACAGGACTCTCCTCCAGCTCCTTCACAGACATGTAATGCATGGTCTCTTCTGAGAGAGCTGAGATTCCTCATCTGCTTCTTCAGAGCCTCAACCCTGCACAAGCGTGGGGGTGCTTGAGAAGTACTTTAATTTAACCTTTTAATATGAATAGTAATTATTTGATAACTATTTGATTATTCATACTGTCTTTTTGCTACTATTGTTTGCTTCGGTTTGATGTTGCTTGCAGACAATGCTGGGCTGAGGGTAGGTTCAGCTGCCCCACAGCAAGCTTCAGCATCCCAGACAAGGGAAGAGATGCTCAGTGGTGGCTGTCCCCAAGTGGGACAGGACTAGAGAGAAATGCCATTCGCTGAGCTCAAGCAAGCGGACAAGTTTTGAAACCTGCTGGTTTTGTGGCCAGCTCTGGCTGGGAGTCTGCAGCTGCCCTATGGAACTGCACCTCTCTGCTTTTGGGAGACTTTCTGAACCCACTCATCAGCCACCTTGGGGGGTTCCAGGCTCAGCTAGGACCCACCAGGTTCTTAGTTTCTAGGAATGCTCTAACAGTAGAAGGCACAGGGCAGTGGGATCCAGCTCCTTGCACTGGGCACAGAGCCTGGAAACTGGCACAGTGCCCAGCACAGCACTGGGCTCTGGCTCTTCCCTGCTGAGGCTCTCGCAGGTGCAGCAGCATCCAATGGGCACAGGACAGGCCCTAGGTCACCCCTGGAGGGCAAGGGTACAAGGATGATGCAATTACCAGGGGCACCACTGTTTCACAGGGTAGCAAATGACTTGGCGCAACCAACTCCAGAGGAAGCAGCAAGCAGGACCTGTCAGGCCAGAGGTAATGCCAGGAATATTATTTTTCTCTACCATTTCTGAATTTTAACCTGAGCATGTCAGTCCGTGGAAGCATCTGCATCCCTCATTTTATTCCATGCTGAATTAGATCTTGCCTCTGGGTGGGAAAGAGCTGCTGCCCACCCAGCTTGCTGCACTGTATTGCTGTGATGCACTGGTATCATCCAGAGAAGACAATGCTCTTCTGCCCAGCACAGGAGCTGAGGAGTGTAGGCTCCTGGACAAGGAGCAGGTTAGCCTCCAGCTTTGTGTCTGTTACCCAAAGCACTGAAAGGGCTGCAGAGGAACCAAGTGGAGAACTAAGTAAATAAAGGATTGACCTTCCACCCTGGGGGCCAGAGGGCAGCTACAAACTAGTGCTAATGTGAAATCGAGAGCCAAACTTGGCAGGCTTTGGAGGCATTTGCCCTGGAAGCATCAAAGACGACAGAGGATTTGTGTATTACCCTGTTTGCATCAACATGGGGATGATGGCCCTGCCACCCAGACGACCAAGCTCTGGCCAGCAGCTCTGTGAGGGACCCTGTGTAAGGGATGCCATGTTGGCTCAAGGGCTGAAGCAGGAAAAGGCTATGGGGAAATCCCTGACTTGGAGGCCTGGAGCTGCTCAGGCTTCCAGCGTGGTGCCCCATGAGTGGCTTGGCACAAGCAAGTTAGTGCATTTCCCAGAGTGCCCTGCAAAGTCATCGTGGGGCTGCTGTGTGCCCTGCAGACGGGTGTACCTGGGAGCTGGTACTTTAACGTTAACCTGTGGGCGCTGGGAGCAGAGACTGCAGGAAAAGCTTAGGTTATGCAACATAGTGTTTTCAAAGAACTTTCTAAGGAGGAGACACATCTAAATGTCTCAGTCTGGTCAACAAACATCGCCAGTTACTTTTGACCATACATAAATGGGCACGTGGCTGACAGTCATATGATAGAGGCAGAAGACCATGAGGAAAGGACAGGTCCATAGGAGATGGCTGCTGGAAAGAAGGAAGGATCAGCACATGAAAGTGTAAGAAGAAGACCAGCATAGGAGACCTAACATTTGATGGGGGTATTTCATTCTGACTGAGGGAAGTATCATGTCTGACCGAGGGATGGGTTTTGTTGTTGCTTTCTTTGGTCTTGTGTTGACTAAGGAGAGGGGTGATGCTCTGCCCATTATTCATAGCTGGGGACATGTGGGCTGGCACAGACCCCTTGGGCCAGGTAACTCATGGCTGATGGCCAGGCATGGATGCAATCACAGGATCACGATATCGTGCATGAATCTCCCTAGGCCTGCTGCGTTACGAAGCGCTGTGAGTGATTTACACACTGTTAGCAGTTAACTGATCTCTGTGTTACCTACAGCACAACTGGACTCCCTGGGCTGCTTACAGCTCCACTTGCCATTTCAGCTGATCCCTGGGAATGGCTCTTCCTCCTCCCAACCGATGCCACGGTACTGAGCTTGCCTTTCATCTGGTGCAAAAAAATCCCCAATCCCCCAAAGCACCCTGTTAAGAACTTCCACATCTCATTGAGCTGTTATTAATAGGGGGATTGTCTGGTGTCACAGCACAGGCATAAAATACATTAACATTATCACATAATCTTATTTAGCAAACACTTGTGTCTCTTCACCCTTGGTAATTGCATTTGGGAGATGCAATATTTATGAAAAGGGAGAAGGAAATGTCTTGACTCATCTCCTCTGAGCAGTAAAAGTCCTGGGGAAAAAAAAACTGCCTGTGGGATTGTGAAAACCGGAGAAGGAGATGTCAGACCTGCTGTTTCCCTTGCAGAGAGTTCAGCGTTCGGTGGAACTCTGCCTGAACTTGAGCTTTGCCACTGAGCCGCTCCTGGAGCTGAGCGAGGCTGGGGTATGGATCCGGGTTTTGCAGGGGCTCTTCTTCCTGCCCTAGGCTGTGCCGGACCCCTGCGCTCTTCTGGCATCTCCCCGCAAACCTTGTAGGCAGCTCACTCGCTGCCTTGCGTTAGCTCTTGTCCCTAATTGTACCTGCGAGCCTCTCCGGGGACGCTGCTCTCGGGACTCGGCTCCGAGGATGTTGCCCACTAAGCACGGTGATTGATCAGGATTTCTCCCAGACCTGAAATCCACCCAGCCAGCCCTGCATTTCTGTGTGGGACCTCACAGACCCACGATAGCAGGGTCTGTAGAGCAGAGTTTTATCCCGGATACGGCATTCGCGACCCTGGGAGCTCAGACCTGGGTGTGCACCTTTCCCCTCACTTCTGAAGCCCTGGGTCCTGCCAATTCCTGTTTTGAGAAAAATTCGCAGCAGGGTGTGAGCTTGTTGTCCCTGTTTCGCAGGGCATGCTGTACCGCGCTCAGCAGCAACACGGAAAGGAGAGAGCCGTCTTGGAAGATTTTTTAATGCCTCGAACAGCTCCATTTTTTCGGACCTGTCAAGTATTTGTCCCCAGAAATTAAAGTTCATTTCCCCACCTGCAGCCACCCCCGTCCCTTCGTGCTGCCGGTGACCACGGGTGACCCTCATCAGCGTGGGATACCAGTCCGCAAAGTCGTGGCGGGAGCAGTGACATCAAACGGCGGCTTTACACCCTCTCGCTACTGGAACCGGCAATTCGAAGCCGCCGGGGACGTGCATGGGACTGAACACCCGGTGTCACTTACTCTTCTCCCTGACTTATGTTTACACGCCCTGTTTAATTTGTTTTCTGTCGTGCTGTCTCTAAGCCGGTTTTCGGCAATCCACCCGGGCGATTAGAAACGGCATGAGCAAAATCTTCTGGATGGAGGCGGCTCTGCCTTCCCCCTGCGCCTGCTCGGTGAACAGGGAGGGTGTAGCACTGGAAATTACAACTACAGATGGAAAACACAATTAATACAATAGTGGAAAATACAATTCATTAATTAAACTTACAAGTGTGGAGAATGCTATTTGCGTAAACGGCCGATCGTGTTTAAACGATAATCCCTTGCACTCCCCATCCCCGGGGCGTCGGGCGGAGCTCGCCGGGTGTTTAAGACCGCGGAGAACGGGAGCAGTGGGGTGCGGTGGGGCGGGGGTTTGGAAGCCCCGAAGATTTTCTATTTCGACATAATTTCCCCATTTTTCGTCACAGTTAGTTCCAAACATGCTCTGTTTCTCCGCACCTTCTGCGCTGCAAACTACTTGCGACGTGTTTAGATGCGCCCTGCCAGAACTTGGATGTTTTTCTGCCGGCGAAGGAGAAGCGTCCGAATCCGCCAC
>NW_010389217.1:37552-37814 GCF_000710305.1 Buceros rhinoceros silvestris
TACCCATTGGTTCTGCCACAATTTATATTTGCTTTTTGCGTTCTAATTAACCTCGGGGAGGGGAAGAGGAAAAAATATAAAATAAACAAAGGCGAGGATTTACCGAGGAGGATTTTGAGGGTTTTATAGTTAAGCCCGTAACAATGTTTGCAATAATTAAGACCATTATTGTTGGATCTTCTGGTTCATTAGTGAAAGGTACTTTGTTAGCGGAGACGGCAGGGCGTGCCGGCTTCCCTCCACCCCCCCGGTTGCCCGCGCT
>NW_010389218.1:0-1165 GCF_000710305.1 Buceros rhinoceros silvestris
GCGCACCTCCTGAGCCCCTCATGCAGGTCCAAGGCCCTCTGCAGGCATGGCTGAGCTGTGTGAACAGGGCGCTGGTGAAACAAGTGCCGCTTCAGACGCAGCCTCTACTGCAGCATTCAGTAAATACTGAAACTGGGAACGTGCCCTTCACACTGCTGCCCTCCGATGCAGGTATTGCCCTAAGGGAGCTTGCCCGCGTTCAGAAGGCAGCAGCCGACAGGTTATGGGAAGGGAGGACAGAGATGGAGGGTCGTGTTACAGAACCATCCCCCTGGATTGATGGGAGTTTGTACAACTCTCTTCAGTCTAAGACATAAACATAGGGGAGGACAGAGTTCTCCAGGGGTTTGTTAAAATCCATGCGGTTTGTCCATTTGCTCCCTGACTGCATTTAACCCGTTGTGACAGTGTTCAGAACTGCACTCAGGTGTGATTGCAAGTTAAGGTCAGGAATCTGCTTGATTTTGAAAGCTATGAAGTACGTTCCTCTGAGAAAGTTTGGACATGTTCAATGAGGAACATCTGGATTAGAACTTACCTTTTTGAAAGGCACTGAGGCTTTCAAAATTAATGACTTAAAGATGCGACAACTTTTGCCCTTTATTGATAATGTGAAAGGGCTCCTTTCTAAGCCTTTTCCAGCGAGCAAATGGCTTGGTCAGGATCAGCCGTGAGGGGTCAGGGAGCTCATCCCGTCCCCAACTCAGTCTCAGTGCAGTCGGTGTTCGCAGAGAGCCACAGCTGGCTGCCAGGTCACACTCCTCTGCTAACACCGGTTCCTCCCGCAAAATGAGCCTCCAGATCTGCGCAGAGTGAGAGAGGGGAAAAAAAACCCAAGCGACCCAAACAGAAACCCGTAACAGCAATATCCTCAGCCGAGAAGCCAGGGACTAAGTCCCACCAGTGTGGGACCAAACTGCCGCAGCATCATCGCACCTGGTCCCTGCATCGCGGGGGCTTTGGGTGCCCAGTTCTGGTGGTGATGATGAACCTGCAGGGACAGGGCCGTGCTGTACAGTGTTTGGTTTGTACATTCCTCACAAAGCAGTGTAGCCCAGGGAATCCTCCAGCAGTGCGGGAGCAGCCCCAGCTGTTTCTTTTTTAATGGACATGGCACAAAAGGCAGGTCCCTGTGCATGGGTTCACTGAGGGTTACTGCACAATG
>NW_010389218.1:1219-2499 GCF_000710305.1 Buceros rhinoceros silvestris
CCGCTCTCCAAACGTGCATCGAGTTTCACGTGTTCCAAAGCTCCAGGGATTCCTCTGACTGTCGCCCAATACCCTCGGGATGCGCTACCCACTGTAACCCCCGCGGCGTGTGTTGCCTGGAAGGTGACGGTCTCTCCTCGTCTTGTTGCGCAGGTTTGCCAGATGTTCCGTTCAGCAAGGACAAAAGCGGCCGTGTAAAGCGGCCGATGAACGCGTATATGGTGTGGGCCAGGATTCATCGGCCCGTCCTGGCAAAAGCCAACCCCACTGTCAGTAACAAAGAAATCAGTGTTCAGCTCGGGCTGGAGTGGAGCAAACTGACTGAGGAGCAGAAGCAGCCCTATTACGACGAAGCGCTGAAAATCAAACGAAAGCACGAAGAGGAATTTCCTGGTAAACCTCGACTGATTTACCTGAATGCTTTAGAATTGCAACATTTTGGGGAAAATGGATCTTTCTCATTAGAGCAAGTAATAGAGTTAGAAACCAGCTACAAAACTTCCAGGCACACAGTCCTTCTGTCCCCTTTCTAGTGCCTGAAAGCATATGAAGATTTAAGAGCATCCAAAATGATGTTTCATCTCTCAGAGCCTCCAGTATTTCATAAGGTCTTAGACCAGCACAGCTGGAGCAGCTCTTCTGAATGTTTGGGTGCTCTAATGGCCAGATAGTGAGTTTATTGTGAACCTGGCCACCTGCCTCATTTTAGATGCCCCAGAGAGAGCTGCCCAGGTGGCTTGTGGTGACACATGCATTCATTCCTTAAGGTGGGAGAGGGAAAAGCCACAGGAAGCAGAAAGAAACAGCATTGTGTTCTGTGGGATTCTTCAGTGTGGAGACTTGGGATTCCCAAATAATGGTGTCAAAAGATGTTGTTTCTCAGCCTTTTGTCAAAAGGGTTAAAAACTTGTACCCTTAACAAATTAATTTCTCTAACACTCTTTTTAGTCCTGCTGGTTCATGATCATGGCTAATCCTCATAGCCAAGATCTGACTAATTAATCATAAACAGCAGAAGATCAGAGCAGCACTCACCCTCTCTCCTTGCACCCTTCAAAAAAAAAAATTCTTCTTTAAAGTTGCCTAGAGAGTCAGCCTGTGTAAGAAACAGAGCTGCTCACCGAAAATTCAGAATATATTTCTACATCTGTTCTTGTTGTAAGTCAAAGGGAAACACACTCCTCCATAATCTATACAGGATTCCTCGTGAGTTGTATTTTCCATTGTCTCTCATAACAGAAGTATATGTGAGACTTGAGGGGTTAAGGCAACATTCGGAC
>NW_010389219.1:0-2874 GCF_000710305.1 Buceros rhinoceros silvestris
GAAGCCGAGCGCCGGGGCTCCGCCTGCCGCGGGAGGCGGCCCGGGAGCTTGTGCTGCGCTTGCAGAAACACTCCGAGAGATTCTCGGAGCCGAGAAGCTCCGACGAAGCCAGGCCTCTGGGTAGCCTTCGCCGAGAAACCCCACGAGCCACACTATAGAAAACGCGCCTACTTATACTGGATGTTAACGTGCCTCGGATATTCACCGCCTCAGACTTCCATCGTGTGCGGCGAAGGGAGGTGAGGTGACCCAGCCACTGACAGACAAGACGTGGCGTTTGGCCAAGCTGAGGCACCTGTTCTGCGGGCGCTGTCCTCGCTGTCGGTTGCTGTCGTCAAACGGACTCTCACGGAGTGCTGAGTTACTAGGGGGAATCGGCGCTTTCTCGCTCTTCTCTCACGTTATTCCGAGACCGTGTAGCATGTCTCCAGCCTGCAGCCCACTGCTGCTGCTTCCCGTGAAGGTGTGCTCTTTGCTGGCTGAGAGAATCTGGAAACCATTCTTGGCATGCAGAGTTTTCTTTCCCATGCATTCCTTCAGAGGGATCATCGGACCTAATCCCATGCGTGGATCGAAGGGTGTTCCCGATAGTGAGTGAGCTGAGGCAGTGAGTAAGGGCAGACAAAGCGAAGCAAAACAAAACAAAAATGTTTGAAGCAATTGTTTCTGGAATTGTAAGCTAAAACAACATTAAGCAAATGATGGTGATAAGGTTCAGTTTTCTCTGATGTAATATTATTCCAGGGGTGAATACTGAGTTAATACGTAGAGAACATAGCTACAGCTTGATAAGTGATTGAATCCAAAAGAGGAAATATTGCTTTGGTTCCCTTTTTTACCCCTTGACTGAGGGTAAGACTGCAAAACTTCGCAATTTCTTCTCTAAGAATTCTAAAGAATATGTCCTTGGCAGCATGTGTGTCTTCTAAACTATTCTTCAATACAGTGGGCCCGACTGAGTCAGAAGCCGTAAAAGGAAAAACGTGCTAGCTTAAAGGCTAGAAATGCATTCTCTCTGTGCACAGTGGAGGAAAAGCAGTTAATTTTTTTGTTGTGGTGGTTTCATACTGTCTTTTCTAATCAGCAGAACCTCTGTGGAGAATGGTACCCTAGGACTAGTTTTCAGTTTTCAGTTAAATAGGAAACTCAAGACACCAAAGTAATTCCCTTGCCCCACATGGGCTGACACGTATAGAGACCTCTGTCCTTAGCTTCTCGCAACACAGCTGTGCTTTAAATAATTTTCTTGATCACTTCTCAGAAGAAGTACCCTGCAACCCTTTCCTGGCACAGATTCTCATAGCAGAATTTGCAATTTCTTGTGCAATTTACACATACTTACTTGATGCATGTGAATCTTCTCAGAAGACCAGTAGTGGAAGCCAGTGAATTCAGGAAAGGTTTAAAGACCATATTAATTCCTACAGACATGCACATATATATATATATGCATATATAAGCACAACTGCTAAGTGTGTGTGAGATAATACCCTGTGTATTACATATATATAATACTAACTGTGATAACCAAAATAAAAATCCTCAACACGCTGGTGTTCCTCGTTTAAGGTAAACAGGATTAGTCACCTTTGGTAGATGTGTCAGACAGTCAATGACATGTTCTTTCCGTGACGTCAGAACATCTGATTGCCTCTGGATTTTTGGTGTGCCCCAGCGCTTCCTTTAAAAAGGTGCCTGGGCAGGGCTGTGTGGTCCACCACTGCCGGCTGGTTTGCTGCCACTGCAGCCCCCGCCGCCCTGCAACTGCTGCATGGTCTGTTGCCTCTGCCCTGCTCTCTGCTCTTCCCTGCCCCTGCCTGCCCTTTTCCACTGCTCCAGCCACTTGAATGCTGCTTTGTATCCTATATTACTGTTTTCCTGTTTGGTTACCCACACTGTCCCCTGCCCCCTTTGTCGCACCAGGTCTGATTCTGTATCAACTTACTCAAATTTTCTTTCTGTATATAAATACCTTTATATTGTTATTAAAACTGTTTTAGTTTCCAAACTCAACAGAGGCCTGACAACCTTTTTTATTATCCCTCTCTTAAGCCCTCCCTCTTGGGAAAGGGCTAATTAGGAAGAGTTAGTCCCATGACTGACCAGCCTTAGCCAACTGGTGACAACTGTATAACAAAACTTATATCAAATAATCTTGTCAATAGTATTAGTAGAATTAGATTGTATTAAATTATCAATTAGAGAATCACAGAATGGTAGAAGTTGGAAGAGACCTCTGGAGATCATCTAGTCCAACCACCCTGCTAGAGCAGGTTCACCTAGAGCAGGTTGCAAAGGTTCACATCCAGGTGGGTTTTGAATATCTCCGGAGAAGGAGACTCCACAACCTCTCTGGGCAGCCTGTGCCAGTGCTCTGCCACCCTCAAAAAAGTTTTGTCTTACGTTCAGATGGAACTTCCTGTGTTCCAGTTTGTGCCCATTGCCTTTTGTCCTATCACTGGGCACCACTGAGAAGAAACTGGCCCCATCCTCTTGTCACTCACCCTTCCGATAGTTGAAAATACTGATAAGATCCCCTCTCAGTCTTCTCCTGGCTAAATAGACCCAGGTCTCTCAGCCTTTCCTTGTGAGAGAAATGCTTCAGTCCCTGAATCATCTTTGTGTCCCTCTGCTAGACTCTCTCCAGGAGTTCCTGTCTCTTGTGAACTGGGGAGCCCAGAACTGGACAAATGCTCCAGATGTGGCCTCACTGGGGCAGAGTAGAGGCGGTGGAGAAACTCCCTTGACCTGCTGGTCCCACTCCTCTTAATGCACCCCAGGATATCATTTGCCTTCTTGGCCACAAGGGCACAGTGCTGGCTCATGGTCAGCCCGTTGTTCACCAGGACTCCCAGGTCCTTCCTTCTCCAGAGA
>NW_010389220.1:0-261 GCF_000710305.1 Buceros rhinoceros silvestris
CACTGCAGAGCTTGCCCCGAGATGCTTTCCACTGGGGAAACTGAGGCACGGTGAAGGGATGCAGCCCAGCCCACTGGTGCTGCAATCAGGGTCAAGTCCCTGTGGGTGTTCTCCTGGACTGTATGAGGTGCCTGCAATTTGGTTTCCCAAAGGACACCCAGTTTAGCAGCCCAGGACTGGGAGTGCACCGGGAGGTGCTGAGGCTCTCGATTCCCCCTTGCCTGGGCAGAACTGGAGTGGCTGGGGGGTCTTGCCGGGGTG
>NW_010389220.1:435-2918 GCF_000710305.1 Buceros rhinoceros silvestris
CGCATCAGGGCAGTTACAGCTAGTCCGATATCTGACCTTACTGATGTCCTGCCCAGAGCCCTGCCAGTCACTTGCTCTGTCCTTCAAGTACTGAAGCAAAACTGAAAAGGAAAAAAAAAAAGGGCTGTTTCCTTAGGAAATGTGCCTTACTGTCTGCTCTTAAGACGCTTTTTCTTCCCATAGACAGCTTCCCAAGTGAGTTATGCCTGCTCCTAACCTTTCCATCCTACTGTCTTCACGTGTTTCCTCCTGGCCCAAAATCATGTTTCTTCCTTGCAGATCGTTTGTGGTTTGGTTTTTGTTTTTGAAATCTGGAGTTGCTGAGGGGGGCAGATGGGGGGATTGACCTCCTCCTGCCGCTGCCTCCTTCACCCTGATCTGTTGGACCCTGTGCGTTCTTGGCTCCTGCAACTTACCCCAAGCATTATCTTGCTTCCCCGCCCCCCTGTGAATCTTGTCCTTTTTTGTTTTGCTCAGGTCTCCTGGGCTTGGCAGTGTCTTTGCCATCTCTCCCTGGTACCGTTATTTAATGGAAACTTCTTTTATGCTCTGCTGTCACTGCAAGGGGGTGGTGAGTGGTGGTGGGGGGAAACGCTCTTTGAGCACCTACAGATGATCCTGGGAATAGCTGCTCTTTTTTTTCCCTCCCTCTTGTGAGCTCCGGCTTTCTTCTAGATTTTTTTTTTGTTGTGCTTCGTTTGTCCGTTTGGATTCCCAGAGACCCGAAGCTCGGCTCTCACGCTGTCCCCCTGGGCAAGCTAACAAAGCCCCTTTTCTCCTGGCGCAGAGAAAAGGCTTCGCAGCCTCTTGTGTGGCACTTTCCATGGGAACGGGAGAGCCGGAGCCGGCCGTGTCCAGGTCAGGTTGCCTAGAGATGAGGGCCATGAAGCCAGGGGGGCCGCAGCCCGGCGAGGTGCCCGCCTGACAAGCCAAGCTGTTGAGTGACGGCTCTCGTACAGCACTTGAGGACAAGATGCTGCTGAGAGAGCTGAAGGTGGCGCAAACTCCTGCGGAGCAAAGTGAGGGCTGGGGCGGGGGGACACATGGAGGCAGAGGGGATGAACCCACGCTGCCCATGGTCATTGGCTCCAGCTTCCCACGCTGACCTGGCTGCTGTCTCTGGGAAGCTTTGGTGTGCCCTGGGTTCCCCCAGACTGGCATCAAGTTCGGTTTTTTCTACCTGCAGAGTGCAGGATTGTTGCCATGGGACTCTTCTCCCTTTGCTTCCTAGTCCCAGGTGGGCTGTGTGGTTCCTGCACCCCCTGTTGCCTGGCCCTGTGGTTTCTGCCCCAGGAGGGTGGTGTGCTGGCAGTGGGGTTCTGCCTCCGCTCAAACGTCTCTCTTGGTGTGAGTCAGGCCTGTCTCTGCTCATCCTGTCCCTCGCTTGCTCTTGTTTCACTAGTGGTGCTCAGGCATGTGTGCTGCCTTGCAGCCAGTAAGGTTCCTGCCCACAGGCTGAGAATCCCCCATGCCCGATGCCGTGTCTCTCCTTCCCCTGATCCTCCTCTCACATCACACCCCAACCTCCGGGCTGGCTGTTCACTAGCCTGGCAGCTCGCAGGGCAGGCGGGCACTGGTGAGAAGGGGTTAAGTCCAGCAGGTAACTCCAGGCTGGACCCTGGCAGATAGGAGGAATAGCTATTGTGTCCTTCCTTGGCTGCTCTTTGTTCTGCCCACAATAGTCCCTACTTCCTGCCCTCTGTCCCCTCCAAGACACTGCAAAGGGCACCCCTTTCTCCTTCCTGCTTCTCTCTGTGTTCCCTTCTAAATCTGTTCCTCAGGTTGCGCAATCCAGGCTGGACAAGCTGCTGTTGGAGAAGAGTTATGGTTTCTCCCCTACTTGCTTTGGGGAGAGTTTCCAGCTGTCTCCGTATCCGTAGGATGCTGGAGTGCAGTCTGGGGAAACTTTGCGCTTGAAAAGAGAAGAGAAGGGGGAGGAAAATGGCCATTAGGCAAAAATCCTGGACAGGAGCGAGTCCAAACCCACTGCTTTTCTGCTGAGTTGGGTGATTTGCAGTGGCAGAGCTGCATAAGAAACATCTCCTGTCCCTGAGGCACCCCGAAGGCAGCCAGGCGGCTCAGCACACGCCGTGGTGCCTGGAGGGGTCCGGGCGTGGGATCCGCTGGCTTCTCCAGCTCGGCATGGTAATTGCCGGCTTTGAAAAATTCCTTCTCTCGGGGCAGAAGAATGGGTTTGCCTTCCAGAGAGCATGGTCCTCCGATGGCTGCTCCCCAATTTCTCTAGCACCTTGGCCAGGGTCCCCATCCTTGGAGTGGCCACAGCGGAGGGTGCTGGCCTGTGTGTCCCACTTGAGCTCCCACTGGAGCGGTTGGGACTGTGGGGACTGCTCATCCCAAACCAGCTCCCCCCAGCCCTGGGCTGTGTGCCAGTGCCTGCTGAGCACTGCTGGACTCAGCTCACACGTGAGGGTCCCTGCCCCGGGCAGCCTGTGTTTATGGCGGTGGGAGGCCGCCTCAATGTC
>NW_010389220.1:3027-3444 GCF_000710305.1 Buceros rhinoceros silvestris
ATCCCCCTTAATTGCCTGCCCCGAACGATGCCGCTGTCCTTGTCCATAAAAGCCGCGGAGCCGGTGAGCGGCGCGTGGAGCGCCAGGCGGGAGGGTGGGGGACCCTCGCTGCACAATGAGCTCATTGTTTGTGAGGAGGTTATTAAAAAATTATAGCATTTAAAATTACAGTGGAGGATTCTTCTGGCCGAAAGGAGCAGGGGGAGGAAGGGCCTGCAGCCTTGCAAGCCCCTTCCTCGCCTCGGTGGGTCCCAGCCCTGGGACCCCTGTGCCAGCACAGACCCCCTGAGTCTTGAGGAAAGCCACCATGACATGGAAGTAGGGACACCGCCATTGCAAGGATGCTGCCATTGCGCTGCTCCCAACCTGCTGAAGTGGGGTGTGGGTTTTCCCTCCTAACCCCCACAGGCTGGAGGG
>NW_010389221.1:0-10321 GCF_000710305.1 Buceros rhinoceros silvestris
AGAAGGGTTAATACAGAGCATCTGACATTCATCTCTCTGGTGGCCAGCCCAGCCCTAAGTGGTGACACCCATGCTCCTTCAAGTTAGGAGGCCAGGTGGGATATTCTAGGCTGTTATGTGGCAGCTCTGATTGAATTGCTCTCCATCATACTTGGGGAGGGGGAGCTGTGAGTAATCGTTCTCTGTGGTTATGTACATCACTGGTTGTTTTCTGGACCTCTCTGATGACAGCCTGTCTCCTCACTTGTGTAGCCGAAAAGTCCTGCTGTAAGAGGCTTCCTAGGGAGTCTTCCTCTCCGCTTCCTATTTACTGAAACTATCAGCCATGCTGAAGGCTATCAGCCGTGGCCAAGGCTTGTTTCCGGAGCTAGATGCTGTTGATAACTGTCCTCATAAGGTGCAGACAAACTAAAAAGCTGTTCCGGGTTATAGCGCCACAGGTTATTTCCAGATATCTACTGAGATCTTCACCTCTTGTTGGGGTTTGGTTTTGTTTTGTTTTCAGTGATTTTTTTTTAATTTCACCTTAATTCACCTCTTCATTTATTGATTACCTCACCTAAAGGTGAGTCCCAGCATGCCGCATATGGCAATCTAGTATGTGTCACTCGCTCATTGTGGGCATTGCTGCAAAAGTAACATTTAAGACGAATGGTGCAATTGGTAGATGCTTACGTGAAACTTCTCCAAAATTAACAGGCCGTAAGGCCTTTAATGTTTTCAACCTCTGTAACATAAACAGTTACGCTATTAAGTTACACTTAATAAGGAGTTCCAGTCCTTCAGGATCACCTGAAATTCTTCTAGAGACAGCAGGATATGTGAGTATTTGTAACCTTTCAGGATCTTGCAGCTCTTAGGAGTACAAAGCTGTGGTTCACGACCTTCTTAGAGTCCTGTCTTGCTGGAGACCAGTGGCAAGTTATCAGACATGGACTGTGACTGCTGCCACTGGTTCCTTACCCTCCTCTTGAGGTGCCTCCTCACCTCCTTCCCTTTGTCCCAGACCCTTGTTGCCGCCTTCCTCTGCAACTCGGGGCTGTTTGTCGCTGCCTGGTTCTGCAATGTCAGTGCAGCTCTCCTCAAAACTCTCCTGGGAAGTTTTGCCCCTTTTTTAAGGCAATTCTGGAATGGATACCTAGTTCTTCAGCTTGTAAAATGTAGAAATCACTCACATCACTATAACAGGAATCATTTGCCATGTAAACAGCTGACGAAAGCAGCCTTCAGTTCTTCCCAGCCTCATGAAAATTTTAGACATGACACAAAAAATGTGGCAGAAGACAAACTGAGAAAGGGGTTGTTTGCCCTGTGTGTGAGCAACTCTGCGAACACATCCTCTTGCTGCCAGCTAGTCCTGCTCCAGTTTATGTGCTGCTTTTTGTTCTGAAGAACTAGTGGGCAGAAGACGACTCCACGTGGCTGTTTGCTTGGCCTTCCTGTTACTCCTAGGACAGTAGTTTGAGTGTTGTGATTCTTGTAGATTAATGTGTTACATGTCATAATGCACCAGGATTACAAAACCAAGTGAACTAAAGCCAAAGGCAGGGCAAAGTCAACCTAAACTGAACCAAAACTTCCAGCTAGTGGATTCAATGTGAACAGATCTCCCAAGTGAGGGCAGGATGTGAGGACATCACATCCCAGAGGGAATGAATTTATTGATGGGAAGATGAGCTAAACAGAGTATTAAGTGCTCTGTATTTCATGTGAATGAGGCAATAGCTTCATTAATAATGAATGTTAATTATGTCATCTCCCTTAGGTATCTGGTATGCCTGTGCTTATCAATACTTCCTTTCCTGTTAGAAAAACATAGTTCCAAGGAGTAACATTGTCCCTTATGCTTTAAAGAGTACAATTATTTTAGTTATTTTAGAAAAGACTGAAAATATGTTTCTTACCAAGTTTGATTATTGTGATCAAATATGTGTAATTACAACCGTGTACATAATAATTATATGTGCAATTGTATAGCTGTATATAGATGATAATATATGCATAACAAAGACATATTGTGTAATAACGCAAATATTATTGTACAAATAAATGTATTATTGCAGGTCAGCTCCTTTGGAGCAATGACTTCAGTCCTTAACAATTCCTGACTTGAACTCAATAGTCATGAGACAGTTACAATGAGATTATGGAAGGAGGCAAGGACAGAAGTGCATACATCATCGAAGTCCCCAACAGAAAAGTTCATACAAGCAAAACCTACATGACTGTGATCATTCACAAGGCGTTTGGCATCTTCTGAGTAGCAGGTACCACGTCCCAAATCACCCCGTTGCTACTGTCAGCTTTATTATAACTCCATACTCCCTGGCAAGTGAAAACAGGGATGAAGAACAGTGAGAGCTGCAAGTTCCCAGACGTGGTCGTGTTCCACTTCAGCAGCATCCTTATGTTTTTCATCTTCACCGCCAAATACGAGGTGAGCACACCACTGATTTCCAGAAATGTTACTTGTCTTCATCTCGAAGTGTTTTCCTTCTCCATTCAAGGCACCTACTTGCCACTTCATCTGTCAGAACAAAACACAACATGGAAGAGAAGCAACACCTCTGTACCTTTGTGAGAGAAACTTGTCAGCAATTTGAGCAGCTGCACCTGCGGTTCTGCTTCTAGCCTGTCTCGGTGGTCTGGCAGCAATGATCTAGTTCAAGGAAGCTCGCAGCTTCACTCCCACTCTACAGTGGCAGGACAGTGACTTTACGCCCTCCCCTCTTCCATGGCGATGCAGAGGTGTGAAAGTGCCTGTCTTTGAATACAAAGATGTCTACACAAAGAGGTTCTTTCAGGCCACAGATTGACCTCAGAAACAGGCGGCCAGCTGCCAGGAGAGAGCGCTACCCACTGACACCTCCAGAACTGGAGGGGCTGAACGTCCTGCTGCAGAGAGGAGCCCAAGGCAGTATGGGATGCCAGCTGACACAGCCACTCGCACATCGGCATAAGCATTAGAGCATTAGGTGATGTGCTCCAGCCCAGTCCGTGATGTGGATTGACACTGCACTGCCAGGTAAGCAGGCGCACCCAGGTCTGCAGCTGCCACTCTGCTGAGAGCTGTAGGGGCTCTGCTTACACAAGCCATCGCAGCTGTCACCTTAGCAACGCCTAGAGCTAATGGTGACCACGGAAAACCTCAGAAATATTGAACATGAAAACTAAAAACTAGAGGAAATTGTGAGTCACCTGGTCTAATTTTGTAGCCAGAGGTAGGATAAACTCCCCCTAAACGATGGTGAGTTAACTTTTTGGTAAAAAAATACTTTTTGCAGTTTACAGGTTTACAGTTTCTGAATATTTATGACTCACAGCTCTGCTCTACTATATAGCTAGTGATTAACAGCATTGCTGAAAAATTTTGTCCTTGTTTAAATAAATAACAAAGACCCAATCCAAAATAATTTTAAATATACCATAGAATGTTAGGAAGATCGAAATCTTTAAAGTCACTAGTGGGTCATTCTGGTTTCTGAAAGAATCAGAAGGAATATTTCCAGTGACTTCAGAGGGATCATTTTCTAGTGGCCTTCACAAGATTCAGCTCAGCAGCTTATATTGATGGGTCCATTACCCAGTTATCAATATTCGCAATTAAGTAGCCTTATAGTCTTTTGAAAGAAACCTTTTCTTCAAGCAAACTGGAACTAAAAATACACTGTTCTCTCAGTGAACACAAAGGAAACATAAGGTTTTTTTTTCCTGTATTAATAATTAAAACTGTAAATTAAATTGTTCAGAAGTTGGAAGTTGAAGTTCCATCTCTAATCACCTCTTAGTGGTGTCACTGAAACGATGATATTATCTAATGAGACCGTTAGAGTTGAGATGATCTTATGCTGTTAAGTGCTGTCTTGATTCGATCAGCGGTTCCTGTAATTCCACCATGGCTCTCCTGTTAGTGTTCTGCCAGCCTCGCTGACGGTTGCACACCCCCACTATTAACAATTTTTATAGGCTACAATTTGATGGGCAGGCTTCAGGTCAGTTGGAGTTTACTGCAGCTTCACTGCAAAAACGGGTTAGCTACAACAAAACAGGAGAAGAAGTTCTACAATCTGTTTTCAGACCCCTTTAATCTGTGCAGAGAATACTTGAGCATAATGAAATCTTACCTTCTAGAGTTAAAGCCATTTGATATTAATTGCAAAAAAAAGTTGGAGTAGAAAACGTCATTTTTGCAGGGGAGGTTGTTGCATGCAGAGCAACAGCACGTCCCAGAAAGGCTGGAGTCTCACATTTGATCCCACGCACCTCTGAGGCCATTCTGCACACTTGCCTGTAATGACGTTCCTGCTACAAGGCGACAGGAGGTGAGCCCCTGCCTATCAAACTGGAGGAGTTCGGTTTAGTCTCTTGAGAATTTGGATTAACAGCCCTGAAGTTATAAACAAAGTAAGTCAATTGATACAAGAAAACACCGCGAGCTCTCTTTGAAGGTAATGAAGACAATGAAAGTTGGGCAAGTTTGAGCAGTACCTGGATCGTACGCTGTTTCTGATGTCTGACCATGTTCTCTCACTCGTTTGGTTGGTTTTTACACACGCGCCTGAAATATCTGTGTGATTACATCGTGTGGCACATTGAGCCTCCTGTCAGCTTAGAACAGCAAATTCTGAAACTGTCTAGTCCCATTTACACACATGACAATAAGAAAATACTTTGAATAAAAATGAGGGAAATTCTAGACCGTGTAACACTTAAATAAGCTGCATAAAGAGTGAGTATAAAACCCAATACCTGGTTTCTTCGTGGTGCGTGCTTGCACTGTTGCACCTGCTTCCTTTAGAGAGCAAGTCCTATGAGGAGCAGCTGAGGGAACTGGGGTTGTGTAGCCTGGAGAAGAGGAGGCTGAGGGGAGACCTTATCAATCTCTACAACTACCTGAAAGGAGGTTGTGGGGAGGTGGGGGTCAGTCTATTCACCCATGTAACAAGTGACAGGACGAGAAGAAATGGCCTCAAGTGGATCCAGAGGACAGTTTTAGGTTGGACATTAGGAAAAATTTCTTTCCAGAGAGGGTTGTGAAGCACTGGAACAGGCTGCCCAGGGAGGTGGTGGAGTCCCCATCCCTGGAGGTGTTTAACAGACATGTGGATGTGGTGCTGAGGGACATGGTTTAGGGACCTTGGCAGTGCAGGGTGAGCAGTTGGACTCGATGGTGTTAAAGGTCCCTTCCAACCAAATGATTCTGTGATCACAGACACATGCTCTGATAAGCAATATAGTAACTTTTTAAAAAAAATTCAGCAATACATAAAATTAAGTGTTTAAGTGACAACGAGCGGTCCGTCGGAGAGACAGGAAAGCGGTTGTGAGTGAAAGTCGATGTCGCACCAGCAGAGGGAGCTCCAAAATATGAATTCTTTTTTTTTTTTCCAGCAAAGAAAGCCCTTCCCAGCCAAGTCCGTCGGAGAGACAGGAAAGCGGTTGTGAGTGAAAGTCGATGTCGCACCAGCAGAGGGAGCTCCAAAATATAATTTTTTTTTTTTTTTTCCAGCGAGGAAAGCCCTTCGCAGCCGAACCGGCTGCTGTGAAAGCTACCCGTCGGTCACTGAAGGCGGTGGCTGTCTGCACTGCTTCTTCCCTGCTCCCAGGAATCTCAACAGCAAAATGATGTCTTGTTTCTTTTGGTAGGAGTTCTCTCCTGGCATGCTTAAAATGAAATTTAAAAGGTCTTCGTGGTATCACTGTTTGTTGGAAGACATAATTGGAGTATCACTGTAATCAGTTGACCAAACGATGTGCCAAACTCTGTGCTAATCGATTATGTGGCAGGGAATAAGCACTGCTGCCCTTATTCCTGGAATCCATTGCACTTAACAGTTAGCCGCGATGAAGAGCCTGACTGTGGCATCAAATGCTCGAGATCTCAACAGAGTGCCCTGGCTGGGGTCACAACATATTTTCTTATTTTTACAATGAGATCCAGTATGATGGGTGCCAGGACATTGAAGGGACACGGAGCAGAGAGCCAGCTGTGGAGTGCTGTCTTCACGATCAGCCCAGCAAACCTGATGTGCCTCAGCAGTCCTCCCTGACACGGACTCACGCAGACCCCAACGCTTCTGGCATTACACCTTCCTCAGCTCAGGGTAAGAAACCATCCTGGCCAAGGAGAAATGTAGCTGGAAATCATTTCACCATTGAAATCTCAGACTGACAACTGTCACGGTTGTGTAACGAGGTGCCCTCTGGTCAGGTGCTCTCCAGATTCTTTGCTAAATGTAGTCATGGACTGCTTCTACTTTCAGTTATTTCTCTTGTCAAAAGGAACTGGGGAGAAATTAAATACCCTCTCAGCGCAATGTATTGTCACTGAGAGCTCCACAATTGGATGTTCCTTGCCAGCAGTGTCCAAGGCAGGGATGGCTTTGGTCCTTCTCATCCTTCCCTCAATAATGTACTTTTCATGCTTTAGCATGAGCATCAAGCTGGTTAGTATTAGATGAAATAGTAACAAACCAGATTTGAGCTGAACGTCACTGAAAACTTCTTTCTTGAGTGACCATTTCTCTTTCTGTGAAACAGGAAAAAATGTTGTATTCTTTTTCACTGATAGCAATACATAAATCTCTCTGAATTATAAACAAACAGCTTTGACCAGTGCTATAACACCTGAAATTACCAATATCTGCTAAAATGACCTTTTGGAAATTTCTCTCTCTTCTGTTTCTCTGATCTTGAGAGTGGCATTCCCAACCTCCCTGTATCACACGGATTTACTAACCCCCTTTCTCCAGATTAGGACAATAGTAATGTGCTTTCTGTAACCGGTGACATTTGCGTTTCTTTTCTCCCGGTTTCTGCTGAAGTGTCTACCATTCCCCAGCTTGTTCCAGTGGCCCCTGAATGTTGTAGCTAAGGAGGCTGTCATGTAACCCTAATGCTTCCCTGCCTTTCAAGTGCTTGTTCGGTGGGAGACTAAAACCTCACTGAATTCAGCCACTTCACTCCCTCTCTCCCTCACCTGACACAACTACTAGTGATGAGAGTCAGCACATCAGCAAGGCTGGTCTTGGACCTGTGGGATTTGAGGACAGAACTATCTAAGCTTTTGCCATGCACTGATAATGGGTTCAAACTGAAACTCCAGCATCTCTCTGTGTACAAACCTTGAGTGCTTTGAACATCGGTCAGCGGTTTCTTAATCAACAGGCCTTCACAGCTCTGTTTGCAGTTTCTCCCAGTGGGCACCTCTACCCTGCTGGTTGAGCCTGGGTCTCCAGCTGTGCTGGGGACCAGCTGTGCCTGTGCTGGTTATGGTGCTTTGAGGAGCATGTGCTCAGGCAGAAGCAGCAGCAGGACCTGGGGAGCCCACGTGTATCAGCAGAGGTTCCAGCCAGCTTGACATCACACTCAGGACCAAGCCTGTGGGCACTGCAGACCTGTCCACCAGCAGATACCTAAGCAAACCTTGGTGCAGATGCTTTGAGCCCAGTGACCGTAGAGAGACTGTGGAAGCTTCATCGCTGAAGGTCTTACAGACAAATTAAACAAACGTTAGCCTGTCTTGGGACAGAACAGTGCACCACTGGGTCACTCCTCTGGCACTATGATAAGGGCAGAAAGAGCACGTGAGGCAGGTGTCCGCGGGTACAGAGGTAAGTAACCCAGTGCAGACAGAACTACAGGTCTTGTATCTCACCGTGCTGTTTGCCAGCTGTGGGCCTCATGCAAAGCAGACACACGTGCTGCAGAATTTAAACAGTTCATTATCCATTCAGTGAATAATTCCCATTCTGAGTCAAGGGTCTCTGTTTCTGCTCGCTGTTCAGGACTCAGGATAGCATGGACTCTTTTGCGAGTGTCAGTAAAATAAAGGGCTTTATTTTAAACACATGCCCCACATATCTAAGTTACAATTATGTTTCTGGAAGCCTTTGTTATTAGAAGAACTTGTTAAGTGATGGATATGGTAACCTCAGATCGCTAACTAATTTTAAGAGATGAATTCTAGAAAACACTTTAACTTGTTTATTAAGAAATTCCAGGGCTTTACTCTAAACACATACAACTGCTTTAAAAAAAATAAATCCAGAGAGAACCTTTATTTTTATTCCTAGCATGCTAAACTTGTTATCAGTTAACCTAAATCAAGTAAAAACATTTGCTTCATGAACTTCGGCTGATAGACTGCCAGTCCATTTTAATTTTACTTCTTCATCCAAATTGCCGCTGTCAGAGCCTCTTAATGGTTCTATTTGAGATGTCTAAAACGAGCAAGAAACACAAGCAATATCTGGTTCCTTTTACTGCTACAGAACTACCACCCTCCCTAAGCTGAGAGGGTTTGTGATGCCAAAGAGCTAATTAGGTCAGTGTGTCAGCTGAAATTGTACAGGAGATGAGCATTAAATGTTTACTAAATTTAATTGTTTGTTTCTGGATCTGGAATGCCTGTTTGCTGGGGTAGAGCAGGAGCGGGGACACTGGGCTTTAAATTAATCAAACCCAGTGCACTGAAATGCAGGCAGAAAATGAAATGGCTGTTAGAATTACAGCTGAAGTATAAGGCCAAGCGAAAGCTGGAGAAAGGGACGGCTTTCAGAATGCATATTCTGCAAGCATTTAGATGGCTTGTTCAGGCTGCAGTTTGGAGCAACGCCCTAGATAAATGATAAAGAAAGTCACATGAAGGAACATTTGTGAAGTGTGTGCGTTTTGAAGGTGATTTGTTCAGCAGTGTCTAAGTTATGGGACATGGGAGCACTTTCCAGGACACGTGTCTAGGCACACGCCCCAAAGGCATCTCTGTCCTGTTTAGACTTCAGCAGGCACCATCCCTTTTCTCTAGGCCATGGGAAAAATCTGGGTGCACACCCTGCAAGCGTCTGGCAGGAGCTCAGCTGTGAAATCAGGAGAGCAGGATACACTGCAGAGCGTACCTGGCCCGGAGCCTAGATACATCCTTTTTGCAACTGGGATTCACAGCCTGAAGTGTTTCTAGCTTTTTAGGTTATCAATACGTGCACAGAACACCACCCCACCTTTCCTCCACAAGAAGTTAAGCACTCCTCTTGTAGCACAGGGATGAGCGCACTCCCTCGGAAAATGAGATCTTGGTTAATAATGTTCACCCTTAAAATTACTCTCATTCTTATACAATCACTGACATGTCTGCCGTTGCTCTTTGCTTTTGGGGGAGATCAGTTTGGTGCTTAACAGTGACTTGCTTTCCCTCGCAGTATGGCTGAAGTCTACTGAGCCCGCTGGGGGGAAAGTGACCCCACCAGGAACCTTCTGGTTCATGATATTGTAAGGGGAGATCATGGGAAACCTGTTTCCTTCACTGCAGCCCGTAATATCTTGGGATGTGAGAAGCTTATGCTTTCAGTGTTGGCTCAGGTTGCAGAACATTCGGGTGACAAAGTTGGTGATCTTCTGGGTAGAGACCAGAGGAGATCTTGTGAGAAATAGCCTAGTAAGGCAAAGTGCCTCAAACCCAGGTAAGTTTGACAGAATCAGTAAGAATAGGAGTTGAGATGTTCTTCCCGTGACACACAAATGGATTATTTTCTGGTGCTAAGAACTACATATGGACTTATTTTTAGACACCATTGTGCAGTTTATGCTCACTCAAACAATAGCACTGTGAGGTTGATGTAAAAATATAGTTGGTGTAAAAATAGATGGTTTTCTCTATATTCTTCCAACTTCTCGGAACTGGATGTTTCTCAAAGTAAACACTACCAACATTAAGAGGACAGCAGACACTGTCTCTGTTCCATGTGAGCTAGCAGTCTGCCCAAGGTGGACTCTGTAATGTTTTTCTTCCAAAGTGTGTTCCAGGCTGTGTAGTTTTTCAAGACCTGTAATCAAACAGAAGCTGCTGAAATAGCAGCATCCAAGATCAACTTCCCAGAAGAGCCTTTGTCACCTATTGTCACACCTATTGTCACGCTCGTTTTGTATAATCCTTACTTCTGTTAGCAAGAAGGTTCCCTTTGCTTCCAAGTGTCTACAAAACAGAGAGGGAACTGAGGGCAAGAAAGAAATCAACTTCAGCTGTTGCTGCTTAACGTCACTACCAGGAATGTATCCCGCAGACGTGATAATAACAACATCTACCACTCAACTGCCCAATCGCTATTTGCCTCCCGTGGCATTTTGGAAATTAACAGTGAGGGCCTCAGGTCATCTGTTAGGAGTCTGCACTCTAACACCATCATCAGAACTTGAAAACAAGGCATCCTTCCCTTGCCATGGCCTCTTGGAAGAACGTCTCCCCAAAATATAAATTAAAAAGCCCCATATATATCAAAAAAAGGCATCAAAGTAGGAGAATACAGACCTCCCCCTCCACCCACCC
>NW_010389222.1:0-11629 GCF_000710305.1 Buceros rhinoceros silvestris
GCATCCGGTTCCTCCATGTTGAACCCAGGATGCCATGCTATTCATGTCGAAGGAAATGACAACAAATGAAAACATATGGCAGCATGCTGCAGTGTAGTTGCTGCCTGATGTGTATTCGTAGAGGTATATAGCACTAATGCAGGCAAATAAAAACATAGCTAATGAGCAGTGTGTGGACAACAGCCAAATGCTAAAATTGAGCAAGAAAGAATCACCTGTTTAGGAAAGTGATATGGTCTTAAAAATAGTATAGCAGTCAAATCAGGATGAGGGAGGTATCACAGCAATAATGACAATGTCAGTTAAGAATCTTGGTGGGAACTGTAATAATGGGGTTATGAAATTGAGTATCTCAAAAGAACTTTAGGTGAAGTCCTAAGGACCTCATTTAATCATTAAGTGCAAAAAATCTTTTAGCCAAATACCAAAGCCTTTGGATAATTTTACTTCCACTTCTGAGAGTGGAGGAGCTTATGCAATCCTTTGCCCTTGCACCCTGAGGCTCTTGCTCTGCATCCCTCATGACTGTGGGCTTCAAATGGACAAAAGCAAGCTTGGATCTGTCTGGCTGAGTTTTGGTCAGTTTCCATAATTTTCTTCATTTCAGTAAAATACAAAAGAAATTAGAGCCAATTATGACAGAATACATGTGCAAACATAGAAAACAAGAAATTTTGCTCTAATGTGAAACATCCTTTTTTAAAAAGAATGTGAGTAGTGAACTGGCAAGCTACAGGGTAAGCCCCTCTAGGGATAAGGGAGAAATACCGTTGTGGCACAAAACTGCTTCACACAGGTCAGACTTCAACTTGGAAGTATTTATTGCATAAGTAAGTAGGCTTGACAGTGTGGGAAGTGTGAAAGCCTGCGCAATAGTGGAATACTGAAGGAAGGACTCCTTTTGAGTGTGCTGTATTCCCTCCAGTTTCCTTGTTTCCTGATTACTGCCTGGAGCCCCTTGAATCAAAATGTAGGTCAAAGCAGCCTTAGGTTGCTTTAAGTTCCCATGTGACTCAAAGGGGCACTCAGGCTGTACTGTAATATATGGATCCATGATTGCTTTCTACTTTGTTTCAGTCATGCACAGCTCTCAAGAAACAAAGCACCTATGAAGTAATAACTGGTAATGGCATTCTGCCTGGGGATTTACCTCCACTGTCTGTTATTCAGCTTGAGAAATGTGTTCTGACTATATATGTTTATAAAACTGCTTTATGAAAGAAAATCTCTGAGGAGGAATTACCAAAGTATAAGTAGACTGCTACTGTGTTGGAAACAATTTTCTAGATTCTGCTGTACACCGGTGGAGGGCCATCATGAAGTGTAAAGTGGGGTGTTTTCTCTCCAAGATGGACATCAAAGCAGAAGCTGTGCTTTTGAAAACATGCCAGAAGTACCCCTTAAAGCTGAATTTTTGAAAGCACTTACTTCAGCTCAGTGCTAATGCTATTTAAGTTCATGGGAACAGGACCAGGCCAACAGAGAAATCTTCTGAAGGGTTATTCACCTCCACATCCCTAGCTTCTAGCATTGCGCTACAGAGAGAAGTCTGAAGAGTGTTAGGCAGCTGTTAGTTATGATATATCCTGAGTTCTTCTTAAAACTTTAATAATAGATAAAGATAATTCACTCTGAGCTCTGCTGTGCATAAACTGTTTAAGCAGTGCTCTAGCAGTTTATGCCATTTCTGAACTCAATGATTACCTTTCCTCGTACAGCAAGGTGGCTGGTAGCTAATTTTTTTGGTCTGTTTCATGGAATTTTATATTTAGTAAGGTCTAAGCAGATTTTTTTACTAACTGGGAGAAGAAAAACCACCACAACCCAAACTTCCAGAAATGTTCTCATTTGAATATCCTGTAACCATTTTTTTTTTTCTTCTGTAATGTAAGTTGAAAGAGGGAATGAAGTAGTGTCGTAGCAGTATTTCATTCTTAAGAGAACAGGGAAGAGTAAAAAGAGAGAGTTTCTAAAACCTTGTGACAGTCTGCAAATCTTACAAGTGAACAACTGAATAACTTTCCTCCTTGAAGGCCAATTGGCTCTTGCCTTATCTCATGTTTTGACATGGTGCTGTAATGGAATACCTTGTAAATGATGTAGGGTCCAGCACTTACTGTTGTTTTGACCAGGTTCATATATTGTAGCTTCTTTTTGTTCCAGCTGCTTTAACTGATCAGCTACCAGAATGTAAAGACATTCTGAATAAGAAAATCCTTTGGTCACTGTGATCGCTCCAGCACTCAACCTACCCTAATATACCATCAGCAGGACACAACTTCTTTTAATGTTCCCTGTTTTTCCTGTGCTAGTGCTTAGTGACACATGCTCTGTCACGCGTGTTCTCTCCCTATCTCTCTTTCTGAATTCTGCCTTTCACAGTGCTTTATAAAAATCATAAATGCAGTGAGAAGAGTTTAGATACCTAATTAAGATTTTCTTCCTTTGCACATTCATCTTCTAAGACTTGCTGGTTTTCTTTCTTCTTTGGCCCAGGTACCATTTTTAAAATGGTCAAAGCTTCTTGGCGACTTTTATGGAAATTTCCTTGTATAAGGACTAGTTACTTGTCTCTGCAAGGTTAAATAAATTAGGCTTCTAAATTTACAGTATTGCCATTTATTTTTTTATGTAAGATAGTGTGTTTCATGAAGGAAAATGTTTTAATTACTTAGTATTTGTTTAATTTCCTAGTAATTGCTACAGAAAATTCTGATGGATCATAGCATGTTTACTTTTATTTTTTTAACCTTATTTCCTGTGTTTGAACTACAAATATATTACTTTGTCTTTTGCAGTGTCATTCTGGAGTTCTCAACCATGTGGCAGAGTTTTTGAATAATGAGCATTGTCTCTTAAGGAAAATAGACTTGTATTGTGTTCTGAAACATTATCATCACTTCTTAGGAAGTATGTACAATAATGACATGAAACAAAAGCTCTTTTGCGGGGCCCTGTTGTTACAAATGTGAAATGAAGACCTGCTATAGTCAGATTATATGTAAACTCAGTGCAAAGGGTAGAGTCTGGGAGCCCGTTTATAAAATTCACAGTCACTGAGTGTGCTTAAAATAATTCAAGGGAAAAGCTCTAAAAACTACTATTTAAAAAACAACCACCACAAAGCAAGCACCCACAAAGTGAGTGAGGATTTTTTATAATTACTCTCAGGCCTTTCTACAGGAAAGCTTGGGAAGCTTCCATATGGATTGGGTTGTCATAACCTCATCCAAGGTACCATGAATGGTGCATTTCAAGGAAAGCCTCAAATTAGTGTCACCTTAGGTGCTTATGGGTTGCCATGATGTAGTTAGAAACTGAGATCCAGGGAGATGCGTGGCTCGGATTGTGAGTACTCAAAGTTTATGCAGTCCAGCAAACACCCTCAACCTACACAGCAAGGCTGTGCTTCTCTTATAAGTTCAGGAGGAATACTGTATAATTTTACATAGTAGTAGAGAAGATAACATTCTTCTTGTGTCTCTGTAGCTGCAGTACGGAAGACGCTGGCAAGTGTAGGGAGCTATTCTTTAAAATAAACACATTATCAGAGGCAGTAATACAAAAGCCTGGAATGAACAAACCTGCTGAAACTCAGTAGATTCATAGCACTGTGTGGCGAGTGCTGAATAGAACATTGCCAGTAGGACGTTGCAAATAGGAAAAATGTATTTAGTTTAGCAGTGCTTTACAACTTCAGTAGCATGAAAGGAGATGAAATACCAAGACACAAAAAGTATTTCCAAGGGGATATTGGTACAGTCCTCATCCAGTAATATAAGCAAGATAGTGACTTAAATACAGGTGAGAAGTTTCTTGAAGGCTTGCTTTTTAGCCCAGTTGCTTAAGTGGCACCATAGAACCGAGTCCTGGGCTATACGTAGTTTTCTGATTTGAATGAAACACCTCTCTTTCCTCAGATAGAATACAACGATGCCCAAGCTTCTGGTTGTGACAGATTTCAGAAAATGAGTTAAAATATTAGAATAATGTGGCTAATTAAATTGGTGTTAAAAATGAAATGGAAGATATTCAGGCCTGGCATGCAGAGAGTTGCAATTTTTCTACATGGATCACAGGTAAGAGTTATTTGAATAATATGACAAGTAGTATAGGAAAAAAGTATTAAGCTTACTTTGGTGACAGAGGTAAATCTGGTTAAGGATAAAATTCCTTTAGAGAACAAAGCAAAACACGACCATCATTTCCAAGTTGTGTAGTTTTGGAAAATTAATCTGACTTTCATTAGATTTTTAATGAGATCTTTACTTGAAGATGCTTCCATTAAGCAGCAGTTATGCATGTGAAGTCAATATTTGTGAACTAGGAGACAGGGAGGCCTGAAAATAGGGTCTGTCAATACGCCTTCGAAAAACACCATGGAATCAGACCAAAAGTTGTAATTAGCGCAAGTCAGAGGCTGTTACTGTTAAAAATTATGTCAAAAAGAAACTAGAGTACCTACCATGCTGTTAACTGACATGATCAGAGGAATCAGCAATTGTTAAAAATACAAGTATGTAGGTAAGATCAAG
The DNA here is from genome assembly GCF_000710305.1 of Buceros rhinoceros silvestris. Lineage (NCBI taxonomy): Eukaryota > Metazoa > Chordata > Aves > Bucerotiformes > Bucerotidae > Buceros > Buceros rhinoceros. The sequence goes on from NW_010389222.1 coordinate 4,536, forward strand.
AAAACAAATCAATATGATGTCTGGGGAATTGACAGCTCTTCAAGAAAATGACTTGCTGCGTTCCCAGTGGTAAGTGGTGACTGTATACCTCAGTGGTATTCTGAGAAAGCTCTGCTTCCCAGAGTATATTTCCAGTATAACTTAGTCCAAACCATAGGAAGGAGGGAAGATTGTTCTGAGGAGGAGATACTGCACAGAAGGGTCTTAGGCAATCCACAGTCATGTAGTGCGTGAATCTTAGGGTGTATCGGGATAAAGCAAAAAAGTCATAGACAACTAAAAAGTGATTTTTATTTGGTAATGGTGCTTGAGAAGTAAATTCTATTTGGAAAGTAGGAAAGACATTATGGTTCTTAACTTATATTTTATTTTATAAACTTATCCTGTAAATTTACTGTGCTTGGTATCTGATGCTTGTTTGCTATCACAGAGCTTTTTGAGGGATTTGGCAAGGCAAAATCCCAGTTGTAAGAAGTTAACTTGTAAATCAGCATGGAACTGTTACCATTTTAGTATAGGGGTTTGAGATGTTGCAGCAGTAGGGAACAGAGATCTTAAAAGTTCTCTCTAATACTGTTAGGAAAAAAAGATATTAAATCAGATTTCTGGCCAACAAGCTAACTCTTCAGAAGCCGTTACAGATTACTTAGAAGGAAATAGCTGTGTCTGATTACTTACGATCGAAAAGGAATTGTGTTACTTTGAAAACACTATTAATGATAATTAAATTTCATTCCAGTTTCTGAAATTAAAGATAATTTGAGTTAGAGAAGTTGAAGCGATTATAGAAGCAACTTTAGAAGGTCTAAATAATTACAGCTTTCAAAAGCATGAAGTAGGAAAGGGGAAGGCTACTTTGTTCTTGGCAAAATGATACTGGCAAATTGAGTCTTAATAATAGCAAACAGGAACAGCTACCTTCTTGCTTACTATCACTAGTAATTCTTATTAGAATGAGATTGTTTTTTAAATTAGTATCATGCTTTCAGATCTTAATAGCTGCCTCTTTAAATTTAGCTGTGAGAGGAATATGGCTCAGAAATAACTACACTGGTATTTGCTGTTAATGTCTGTTCGTTTACTGAGAACAGTCTCCTTCAAATCCGTGTTTTCTATGTCCTTTTAAATATTTCCTTCTTTCTGAGTGGGGCCTTGTATTTTAAAAAAAATCTATTTGTTTCACTTGATGTTTTAATTTAAAAAACTTAATGAAGGTACTTCTATGAAATAAACGTGACTGTGGTGGGAAGTGATAAACGAAACAGCAACTGTTGAAGTAACAGTGCTGCCTTAGCCTCTCACATGCAGCTATGAAGGCAGAATACACAGCAAGTGGTGTTAAATATTTGAGGTATAGAGGACCGTAGTTATTTTAGTGCTAATCCAAATTTCACAACTTTGGGTTTCCACCATAGGCACTGAGGCTGATCTCATAAAAATGTGTGGTGATAGGACTGTTAATGTAGTTGTTTCAGTCTCAGATGATTATTACAATAGTGATTAAAATTACTTGTATTAAAAATGTGTATTGAAAGTAAGTAGTAAATTTTATAATTACAATGGTTATAAAAAACGACATATTGTACTCCATATGGGCTGAAATTCATGACATCGAGGTTTCCCAGAAGAAAAAAATGAAATGCTCAGTTGAAGTTTTATTTCTGTGAAGAATGAAATTACTTGGAAGAAACAGTGCTTTGGAAATCAAATCTCTGTTCCTTGAGGAAACAGAACTAAAGCTGATTTGAACTTTGTTTTTGCTCCTCCTTTGATTGTGAGCTAAATGGTGTCCAGCACAGCTTATGTGCCAGTTACAGCAGCTGCAGGAACTGAAAGGCTCATACCTTGAGGGCTGCTTTGCAGGCTTGCACTTTGTACTCAGTATGAAATTCACAGTGTGCAGCTTGGAGTGGAGTCTGGGCATGATGCGAGTTAAGTGAAACCAAATAAAAGGTTTGAGAATAGAAGAACTTGAGCTATAGAATTACTTTTTTCTAAGTAGTTTGTATTAGGTCTTAATTATATAATTGATTATTATAAGTTACTCCTTTAATCCCTTTTACTTAAAGATCTGTTTCTTTCATCTTGTTGAAGTTGACTCTTTGAAATTCATGTGCAAAAATATAGCTGTGTCTAATTCTCAGCCGATTTCTTGGAATTAATGTGTTTCTTGTTCTTGCATTTTTTGCTAAGAAATTGGCTTAAGGCAACCTACGGCATTGAGGGAGTGAACAATTATGGTACACTTACAAATTCACAAGTTTCGTGTCAGTAAGTGGCAGCTCATTCTCAAAGTGCAATTTCATGTTAATGTTGAGAAGAGGGAGAAAGTATGGAAGTGTGGGGTTGGTTTTTCCCTCCTGTTTTCTGAATGTCATTTGTTCCTTTTTGATTATAATCCAGTTGTGATGGTAGATGGCTAATTACACAGATGCTTTATTTTCTCATGAAATAATAGACACGCAGTCGGGTCAAAGTAGATGCAATGTAGAAGTTGTGAACACAGTATTTACAGGAAGCAGTAATGAGAAGGGATATAAAAGTCTGGCAACATCATTCAGGATTGAATTCCTTATCTGTATCTAAGAATTGCAGATTGCTAATTGAGCACAGGAAGACATGATTTTAAAGTGTGTGTGATAAATTGAGTCCCTTTAACTGTGAACAACTCAGTCTGCCTTAACTGCTTATGAGACAAAATCTCTGCATGTACTGTTTTGTGGGTAAAATAAAATAAAATAACGTTTGCTCTATGAATTAGCATATTGTTTCTCAGAAGAAAACAATGCCCTATTGTATAATTTACTTTCCTCTGAATTTTTTAGTGTTTCTGCAGCTTTCCTGTTTGCAAGGACAAATGCAGATATAATCAGATCTGCTTGTTATAAGCCCTGCCTCGAGCCCTGCCCTTTGCAGAAAATTCCCAGTTCAGAATGTTTTATCATAGAGTGGTTTGGGTCAGAAGGGACCTTGAAGATCGTCTAGTTCCAACCCTCTGCTATGGTTAGGGACACCTTCCATTAGACCAGGTTATGCAAAGGCCCCATCCAGCCTGGCCTTGAACACTTCCAGAGATGGGACAACTTCTCTGGGCAACCTGGATCCAGTGCCTCACCACCCTCACAGTTAAGAATTTCTTCCCTACGTCTAATCTAAATCTACCCTCTTTCAGTTTAAAGCCATTACCTCTGGTGCTATCACTACATGCACTTGTACAAAGTCCTCCCCAGCTTTCTTGTAGGCCCCCTTTAGGTACTGGAAGGCTCCTATGAGGTCTTCCTGGAGCCTTCTCTTCTCCAGCTGAACAACCTCAACTCTTTCAGCCTGTCTCTTGTAGGAGTGATGTTCTATCCCCCTGATTATCTTCTGGCCCTTGTCTGGACCCACTCCAACCAGACCATGTTTTTATTATGCTGGGGACCCCATAACTGGACACAGTACTCCAGGTGGGGTCTCATGAGAATGGAGAAGAGCGGGAGACTCCCTTGACCTGCTGGCCATGCTGCTTTTGATGCAGAATGTGATTGGCTTTCTGTTCTGCAAGTGCACATTGCTGCCTTATACTCAGTTTTTCATCCATTGGCACTCCCGAGTCCTTCTGTTCAGGGCTGCTCTCAATCCACTCATTGCCCAGACTGTCTTTGTGCTTGGGATTGCCCCAAACCAGGTGCAGGACCTTGCCCTTGGCCTTGTTGAACTTCATGAGGTTTGCACAGACCCATCTCTCAAGCCTTTCAAGGTCCCTCTGGATGACTTCCCTTCCCTCCAGCATGTCGACAGCACCCCACAGTTTGTAAGTATTATTTTTACTTGTGGTGTAAAATCCTGCAGTGTCACAGTCAGAGGTATGCTATTGTCCATTGGCTTCAGTCTTAGGTCAAACAATTTTCACCAAACTCTTTATAATTTATATCGTGCAACTAAGCAAACAGTAGTTAGTATTTGACCACGTAGTGACACCAGGAGTTTTGAATCCACCTAAATTACTTAGTCGTCTGCAGTAATATCTCTTGCCCTCATCCCTCTTAAAAAGTTTAACAGTGTCCACTGTCGTGGCTGGTCTGCTTCTGTCTGGTCAGAGTGTGTGAAGACGGTCAATCCAAGAGAATCACAGCTCTGTTAAAAGTAACAGGCTCTGACGCATGGGATTTTTTGTGTGTATCACCATCAGTCACACTGAGCATGTACAGAACACTTGATTTGTGTGCAAATTTATAATCTGAGTACATCAAGGATCCTTTATCACTTGCATTTTCCATCCAGTACGCCCAGGCACCTGTTACACTTACTGCATGCATGTTCCTCCTGAGTTTTGATTGTTCCACTAAAAATAAATTGTGCAAAATCTGAAGTCTGTATTCCAGTCAGATTTTTGATAGCATGTTACATCTGGAGCCTTTTGTATTCAGCATTTTTCCTACTGCATATGTAGGGATTATGCTCGTTTCTGACTTTGATTTGGATTCTATACTCCCCTCAAACCACAAGTCTTTATGTGTCTCTGTTCTAAAATTTTAAAAATTGCTTTCATTGTTATTTTAATTGTCATGATCTTTGCTTACAGGGGTGGAATAGTTACTGGCAGGGATTGAGGGGAATTAAATCACTAGGTACTAGAAACATTCGTGTTCTCTGAAAGTTATGAAACTGTTGCAAATTAAGCTAAAAAAATCTTTTAGTCTCTTACCTCCCTCTGTCTTTTTTAGTCTGTGGTGGTTCTTCATAATGCTTGCTCTGTAAATATCCAAAATGTTTATTGATCACCAGTGGCAAACTGTTCTAATTAACAGTGAAATTCATTAAATAAGTACATGGGAAACAACTCACATCTGGCTGTAGAAAATGAGCATTTGGTAGTTTGTGGATTTGTGATTGCAGTGTAAAACTGACATGCGTAGAAAGTGTTTTTAGAAACATTTGAACCTCATTACGAAAGTGTAACATTTTTGCATATTCAGGTTATCAACATTTATCTTGAGGAAAATGAATCTTAAAAATACTTAGTAAAGGAAGGTTAATGTAGAATTACATTGTTCTACAGTTAATGCAGAACAAGTACACTAGATAGTAGATACAGGTCTAGAAAGGTAAAGGGACAGGAAAATGGATTTAGGAATGAAAAACCTAATAAATATTCTGTTCTCTACAGAATCACATAATGTATAGTGAAGAAATGTGGGAGGCTGGTAAGCATAGAGAAGGGGCAAAAATCTAGGAAGAGGAATGTTCCTAGAAAGGAGGCAGGGAATGGCTCTTGACAGAGAGAAACAAAAATTAGAGCAAATACAATGGTAGAAAATACCGTTTCTCTTCAAAATTCTAAAAATGCTTGTTTTGATAATGTTATATTTCTCTTAATATGTTACACTTCTGCCTTTAAAACTCGTGCTTTAGGAGGGATTCTCTATTTCACAGTCTAGATACACCCAGAGATACCAGCTTTGAAGGCAGCAGTGGTCCTGTGCTTAGCAAAACCAATGCTAGGTACACAGTTTGAATTCTCAAATGGGTAGTTGGAACATAGCATATTTTGTAAAGCAGATCACTATTTGGAGTTATCTTTTGCTTTCGTTTTGGTTTAATTCAAGGGTTCAGTCATGACCTGTACTGGGGAGAGAAGGAGATCACCTTGTATTCTCTGGTTCTGCCACATATAATTAAAGGACGATCTGTACAAGTCTTGGTACCTGTCATTCCATGTTCAGTGCAAATTTTGGAATTCCCAGAAACTGAGAAAATTATGTCTGGACAAAACAGAAATACAACAGCTGCTAACAGGCATGAAAAGGTTTAAATCCAGAGCAGTCAGTGATTGTTACAGAGCTTTTTATCTGGTGTAACTTTGTGTAAACATTCTCATTTTTTCTAAGTTGAATTTGGTTAGAAAATGGTGTGGCACAATAAATGTATAAAATAGACTGTCAGTGGTAAGTTAATTTACAATTGCAGTTGTAACATACCTCATTTTTACATCAGTATAATTAAATTTAGCAGTGTAAGATTTAGCAGAAGGGAGAGAATTCCTTCAATCTCAAAAAATGTTCTTGATCTGACGAGACCTCTGGTCAAATGCAGCATTTTACACAAATCCTACATAAAGAATGCTAATGAGATTAGAACAGGCAATAGTAAAATGTTTTCAGATTTCTTTGCGTAGTTATTTTCTCTTTCTACAGTTCTCTGGTGTTCTTTAATGTAAGTAACTTCTGCTACTGGAAAGAAGGTAGTTAAGAAATATAGCTGAAATGGAAAATCCTTCTCCTTAAGAACAGCGAAGAGGTAATTGAAGAGAGTTAAAGCGTTTGAGTATATCTTTTTTTGTTAGGATAGATTTTATATTTTAAAGCTGCGTTAAGATTAGTCATTGAGTTAAAGGTACAAGCATAGTCTGGCTGAAGCTAATACAGTGCTTTTAATTTTGCCCTTTGTTCAGTATCCAGAAGAGTTCCTCGTTCTGAAGCAATGTTTCCATAGAGTCAGTATTAATAATTGTTGGGACAACTCTGTTAATTGGTACTAGCATTAGTTTCTTCTGCTCTTGACATGCTTACAAGTTTTGTCCTATTTAGTATTCTTGGAGTTCTGGGTTCTAGTATTAGTCATCTTTTTCCCCAATGTTGACTCATTCCTCTACTTTAGCTTCTGTTCTTCCTCTGTTCTTCCAGTCTTTCTTCACTCCATTACTCATAATCATAACTAATTGTTTCTGAATTTATGAATGGCTCCAAGGGACAGGCATTTCTAATAGAGGACATTTCGGAAGTTCAGAGAAGTGATTCATGACTGTGCAGGTGAATGCCAAATTGCCAGGTCGCTGCTCCAGCATTTCGCTGCTCTGGTGGAATATAGTTTTCAAACACGTGGGTCCAATACTTCCAGCAACATGACTTCATAAGGCCATTTTATTACTTTATCCATTTCTATTTCAGTACAGTGACAAAAGCAATGTTATTTTTTCAAATTATTTTTGTTTTTTTTTAACTGAGTAATTGTTACTTGATTATCAGTTTACTTAGAAGTCATTGTTTTCAAGAGAGGTTTACTTGTACGATATTGCTAGTAAATGTGTGTCCTGGGTTCAACATGGAGGAACC
>NW_010389223.1:0-1153 GCF_000710305.1 Buceros rhinoceros silvestris
GGTCCCTCCCGAAGGAGCACTTGGGGCACGGGGCTCAACGCTCTTTACACGCACGAAAAGAGTTATTTCGGCTGGCTACGGGCAGGGGTACCATCTACCCCACAGATCGGGGAGCTCCTTTCCTGAAGAAACCTATTTGCGCACTCGTTGGTTTAAAGTAATTTTTACCCGAAAAGCTTTGAGAAGCTCCAGAACAAGCACCACTGAGACAGAAATGTCTGCATTTTGTACAGAAAAAAATCAAGTCGTTCTCACTGGTCCTCTTAGCAATGAAATACATGGGGGGAGGGAGGTTGATATCACTGCAAAACCTACACATGTATGTCACTGTCCTGCTACTGCACTGAAATCGGTCTTTGCTTCAAAATGCGTTTATCAGACTTTTTTTTTTTTGCTATTTCTAGAAAAAACCCCAAACCACTGGCTCCGCTGGCCATGAAAAAAATACCGTGTAAATTGCCATTTAAGATTTTTCAAAAAACATGTTCAGCTATAAGAATTCCTTCGAATTCGTTCCACCCCACTCCGCAGGACTATGCCTTGCTGGACCAGGCAAGGTGAAAATGCAAGTCCTAAAATAAGAAGTCCTAAAGAGAAAAGCAACATTTACATTTGAATATCTAACTTGAACAGTATTATAATTAAAATCGTAAGAGATCGTGCGCCGTTGTCTTTAAAACGTCAGCCGAAAACCAGACAGTTTTCGGAGGGTGTAAACACAGCAGTTTTGATCATGACGGTCTCTTGGAATGAGGGGAAATTAAAGAGTTATAGCAATTTTTTTAGACGTTTGATCAAAATATTTTTGCCCGGAGAACTCTTGCCAAATGAAAGCAAAATGGAAATGATGGGCGCTGTAATTCGGAAAACAGTTCTGCCGTGGAAAGCGCCCAAGTCCCCAGTCTCCCGGGGCAGAGAGGTTTTTTTTCGGTCCTCTCCTGCGGGAGGTGGCACTGGGGAACAGGTATGAGGCGACAAGTGATTTTCGATCGAACGTTTTTCAACCGAAATACGGTATTCTTAAGACACTAAAACGATCTAATATCGCCTTTCTTCTCGAAATTAACAGAACTCTTCCCTATTTGAAGGTTAAAGCGAGCCATAACGTCCAGCGGGACGCGGAGCTGGGGCACATTAAACCTTTCGCAGTTCC
>NW_010389223.1:1173-1519 GCF_000710305.1 Buceros rhinoceros silvestris
CTCTTTTGGAGGTTCAAGGGGAGCCATAACGTCCAGCGGGACGCGGAGCTGGGGCACATTAACCCTTTCGCCGTGCCGGGAGAGCGGTGCGGGAATCCCCTTCGGCGGGCGAGGGGGGACCCCCTCGGCAGCCATCCGGGGGGCACCGCAGCGAGCCGGGCAGCCCCAGAGGAGACTTTAATTAAGCGTTATGGGGGGAGGTGAGTGACCCGAAACCCGTCCAGAGGTCAGTGCATTCCCAGCCCGTCCCTGCTTCGCAGCAAGGCTCTGGAGGTGCCCCCTGCCCTAACGCTCCCCAAGCCCCGACGGGAGCCCCTGAGGAGCCAGCTCCGTCTCCTCCGAGCCG
>NW_010389223.1:1869-2233 GCF_000710305.1 Buceros rhinoceros silvestris
TATTAATTGAGTTCAAGACCTTTTACGGCTATGGGAAATGAGGAGTCCGACCACTAATCCCAAGGAGGGTCTGCCCACAGCCAAGAGCCATGAAAAAGCCGTCCAGGGCTGCCCGGGCCAGGCCCGACACAATGCCCCTGGGGGCGGGGAAAGCATTAACGAAAAAAATTCATTAGGTGAAAATTATTGAAACTTTACACCGATGGATTTATTTATGAGATCCCTTTGGGGGCTGCCACTCACGAGCAGGGGGAGAAGGGGACCGAGGTGCGAGAGCTCCGCGGCCGTGCCCGGCTCGGGCAGGGGGGGACGGGGTTGCCCCACATCGCTCCGTCGGGCCGGTGCCCACCCAAGACGAGCAGCG
>NW_010389223.1:2363-4817 GCF_000710305.1 Buceros rhinoceros silvestris
CCTCCCCCGATCCCCACCGAGCGGCGAGGTTCTTCTTACCAAGACACTTTCCATATAGCCTTATCTGAACACGCTTCCACCTTCCAATTAAACTTCCCCAAATTGCCAAAAGCCTTATTTGCATGCAAGGGACTCCGTTCAAAGATGCTAACTTGTTGTCTCCTCTCAGAACTTAACATTTCTCTCTTCAGTTCCCACTTGAAAGAAGTTTTAGAACAGTATTCAAAGACTGTCCAAACGAACAAAACCTTCCCCTTCGCTCGGGAGAGAAATCCGGTGTATTCAGTAAGAGGGCATATTCTCAGAAGTTCGCAGATTTGGTTTTAAAGGCTGTATTGTTCATGCTTTTTTCCTGAAACTTTTTTCCAGGGAACGGCTCACATGCCTGCGAAGGATTATTAAAATAAAACATCATAGAGGTTTTTTTTGCCCCCCTCCTTTTTTCACTGTTTAGAATTACTTTTCTGGAAGAGGTTTCCAAGCATCCTTCCTTGCCCCCCAAGTCATAATTAAGAACACTTTTTTTCTAGCGAGCAGGAAAAGTAAAGAATCAACCCCTTTCCCAAATGCTCCTTTTCCTCTAAATACTAACAGAGTTCTGCACTTCAGGAATACTTATCTCTTACAAACACACCTGAAACTACTCCTGCTGCGGAATAGATATTGTCCATCTACAGCAGGTCAAATTCAAGCAGCGAGACTTCCATATAGGGCAAAGGTAGAAGCATCTCCGCAAGCATGAAATAAAGGCAGACTGCAATTCTTCCTGGGTTTTCAAAAGCTATTTACAAGGCGACAAGACCTCTGCCTTCAAACCCCCTCGCCCCCGCGTTTTTCTTTTTAAGATTAAAAGAAGATGATCCAACGAGCTGAGGATGTGGAGCTCCTTTTGGGAACGCGATAAACTGCAGAAAGCCAGTGGCAACTCATTTACGATTAACTCCTTTCTATAAAGGTGCATAATGGGAGCAAACAGGGACCCAACGGGACACGAACATATTTTATTCATTTAATACAAAGCAGCTTTAAAAAAAAAAAACTACCCTTAAAGAGCAGTTCAGAGCATAACTCAAGGGCCGCGGGAGAGGAAAAACAACTGATGGGGTGTGATGTGATTTTGCCGTGATCCTTCACTCCCCAGAGCAAGTGAGGGATACACAAGGAGCGTGAGGGGACGCACACCCCTTTCCTGGGGGTGTCCTCCCACAGTCCCACCTGCCCTCTCTTGGCAGTGTCCCCCCAGTACCCCACTCCCCCACCCTGGCAAAGGCAGACCCTCTAGAGAGCACTGGCAGGACCAGGTCTTGTCCTGTGAACCCTCCCAGTGTAAATGCTCCCATGAAGTAATCTGAGGGTGCAGAGAGCACAAAGAGCTCCTGTCCTCAGTCTGCAGATCATAACCAGAGATGGGAAAGTATTTAGCATCACCCTTAAAGTGACTGGTGTTGCCTCTGTATATCCCAGTCCGAGGGAAAGCCATCGGCACCAAAAATAATATTAACCACAGGGAATGGAGATTTACAAATTAATGAAGACTTACTGCAGAAAGTAACTGTAAGACGTGTGCTCAAATACAACAAAGAATTTCATCAATTTCCATCAGAGGTGGATTGTATCCAGGAAGAATGAGTCAACTTCATTCCTTGAGTAAAACTCACTGAACTGAAGAATTACACCAGGCATGAACCTGGATCATCTCACCCCCCCCTTTAACATACTGCTGTCCAGCTAACTACCTCTTCAGCGTGGTTATGGGTTAGAGCTAGATGGGAATTTAAAAAAATATTCTCATCACTGGAAAATAATTTGTCAGGTATTTTTCCTCACAATATCACACTAGTTACAAGAAATTATTCAGCCAGAGCCACAGATACAAGACAACATGATCCAGTACAGGAAAGATCAGCTTGGTGGTGAGGACGCAGGGTAGAAGGAGTTCTACGTATTGCAGAAACTGTGTTCCTGGCTGTCCTGCTGCTCAGTCTCGTTTCTTCTTTACTCACATATTTAGTGTTAAACTTTGCAAGGTTTTGGTTTCATTTCCATGGAGGAGCCACTGAAGTGCTTCCTAACCAGCTTCATCTGACACTACAGAGGGATGTTACTCATCTGAGGAAAAAGGAGCATGTTTAAGTAATTAATAGAGAAATATTTCTCCAATTGCACGTGTGCTGCATCACAGTGGTTTTACAGGTGGAAGAATAAACTACTTATTAAGAGATGTGGGTTGAAATACCCAAATATGGTGATGGGAGCAATGAGAAAACAAATATTAGTGCACTGTCAGAGTTCAGGACCCCAAAGTTCCACACAGACCCTCCCTTCTCTTAATGCACAAAGAGCACATCAAACACCTAGGAGCGAGATTATTAGGGCTTTTCACCCTTACTGTTGGGTTTCCAGCCCTCAGCTTGGCTACAGGAGAGCCTGTGGCACTCCCAGGGGTTCAGCCGC
>NW_010389223.1:4938-11800 GCF_000710305.1 Buceros rhinoceros silvestris
TTAGAGCCACGAGGCGAAGCTAGAGATAAAGCTAATTGATGAATAGCTTTAAAAACCACTTTAAAAAGTGGTTAGAAAATGAAATGCAAATATATACTAAATACCCAGTGGTTTCTCTGAATATAAATGCCCGTCTCCCTCCTGACTGCTATTTTCCAGCCAGCTTTCCAACCAGCGCAGCCTTTGCACTTTTGTACCTACAATTGTACCATTTATAAGCCAGGAGCCCACCTTGCTCCTATGCTCGTTCCTACAGTGACTCACGTTCCGTTGGGTTTGTTGCTGTGAAGACTTGTGTTAAAGCAGAGGAAAGAGCAGAACCTTTGGGGAAGGAACGCTACATTTTGGAAAGCGCCAGATATACTTGCTCTTCCCTGTCAAAAAATGAATGTGCTGATTTACCCTGTGTAAGAGATAGGCTTTTATCATTAAATTACATTAAAAGTGAAAAATTAATTGGTTACCTGAGTCCAGCAGAAGTTTTGCTGAATAGTATGTTTACTCAATACCTAAAAAATAGTCTTCCTAGAGGAATAAACTCAGAGAGGAAAACTCATCAGTTATTCCAGCTAAGGCATGGCAGATTAACTTTATCTTCATGCTATTGACCTACTGAAGCCCCTCCAATCAAACTTCCCTGAAAAAAGCTTACCAGCACTGCTCCCTGGTAGCATTGCTGAATTCCAGAGGAATTAAGTACCTATCACTAAGTAGTAGCTTCCAAGTAACACACTGCAAGCAAAACCATGTCCCTAGTCCGACTGCTACGGGTTCCCAGGCTGTGCAGGACAAGGTCCTCCCTACCTTCCCCGTTGAAAAGCAAGCTGCGAGAGCAGCCCGAGAGCTCCAGCTGCCCCAGCTCCCCACATCAGCCAGCAGTAGTTTCCCAATATATTCCTGCAGACCCCCTCATGTTTTCACTTTCTTTTAGTGCCCCAAAACTGATACATCTGGAGCTGCCTGACTACTCTTCAGTTCTGTTCGTTCAGTATAAATGAGATGGGGGAGTAGTTTCATTTCTCTGAAGTATGGAGTTAAATAGAGTGAACTGAGAAGTTTCTTGAAAATCACTGTATGGGTGATCTCACTCCATTATTTTTAAACGGCTCAAATAAGAGCAGCACTTGCATTTAGCAAGTGCATCTCAAGGAACAGGAGATTTTTCAGTTTCAGCCACTTGGGTGCGTTACAGGGGGGACAGTGCTCATTCACACAGAGAACATATTTTCTATTCAGTTATTACTAACAACTTTTTAACTCCACCCCGAAATGTGAATCAATTAGAGATCCCCAAAGGACTTGACATTTTCAAGGGAATTTTAGTTTTAGTTAATCATTTTGCTAAAGCTCTGCTGAATGAACCACCCAAGAAGCGACCACTCAGCCCTGGGCTGGCAGGGCCCCGGAGGGACCGTGAAATAGGAACACCCAGGGAAGCAGTGTCCCCTGACTTCTTTTCACAATCATTAAGAGTTGCTGCCCTTTTTGAGACTAACACTCAGCTTTGTGAAAGATCTGCCCACGAGCAGGTCACACCAGCCTGTCATTTTTACAGCTGGACCTGTTTATCACAGCCTCATCAGCACGGGGAAAGGAAAATCTGTCACTTTAAACAAAGGCATTCAAACCTCTGCATCCCTCTGTAAATAAATAATCAAAACCAATATTTGTGTTCTCAGTGTTGTCATTCACCCAGACACCGCTGGTTTTCCAACCAGCCTCCTGATACAAACAGTCTGATGCTGCAATTGTTGATTTACTCATCATCCCAGTTGTTGGCAAGTCATTATTTCTGACCATTGCACCACTCAGCCGTATTCTCATGGTTCATACAAGCATATATTGCACAACAAAATTCTGGATGCCTCTGTATTAAAAACACCGAGTTTTGTCATACATATGGTACGGATCTGGAAAATACTCAGACAACTTCAGGCACGTAACCGTCACAAAAAACAAACTCACAAAAGCAGGAGATGTTCTATTAAAGAACAACGGAAACACAGAATACATCATGCAAGAACAGAATCACAGCTCCCAGAACCGCCTATTCAACAGGTAAACCCAACAGTTTTGACATGCAAGTGGCTATGTTTTAGCCCACATCCCCAGAAAAAGTCCACAATAAAAGAATTTTACTCTGTAGTGATGAGAAAAAAATGTTAAATATGTTTTTATGGGAGAAACAGAGATACAGAGCTAGCTTGAAAACTGAAAATATCTCATGCCCTGATCTATAAATAAAACAGCTTGGGCTTTACTTTCATACTAAATTTAAAGGCAAGTCTTTTCCATGGAGAGTTTTCTTTAAAACAAACTATGCCCCAGAAGGACTTTAACAATGGTGTTTCCAACAAGCAGCATGAATGAATTAAACAATAAATGCAGGGAGAAAGCAGCTGTATTTTGCTTGAACAGAAGCAGATGAATATGCAGCACAAACGTGGCTGTTCTCGGAACAGGACGATTCCTGACAGTTCTCACCCAGATTGCAACCACAGTTTTCTGTCACCCTGTACTCCCAGACCTAGGCTCAGATGCCTCTAACATCACAAAAAGCTTCAAGGTTAGCTCCAGGGACCAGCAGGCAGAGATTCCAAGTTCTGGTGCACACACAGTACCAGATGGTTCCCTTCTCTTCTGCACATCACCCACAGGCTGCGCAGGGGCAGAGGGAAGAAAGACTCTTGTCTCTCCTTGATAGACTCAGGTTAGGTCTGTCACCAGCCCACACAGCAATCAGAGCCTAACTGCTTTTCTTTATTCAGCTTCTTCCCTTGGGACATAACCCCCAAAGTCCTCTGTAATTACTCAATTCAGAAGTCACCAAGGTCTCTCTCTTCTCCTCAGAAAAATCTCACAACATCCTGCTAAGATCCAGAAGTTTCGAAACAACCAATTCAGATGGACACTGACAAAGTCTCCAGCAACTCATCAGAACATACCCAAAATATCATGACTGCAGCAGGCTCTGGAGATGCGCTGGCACTGTGGGAGAGCCTGTAGTACTTTCCAAGAACAGCCGTGTTTGCCTTGCCTAGCAACAGCCACTCGTTACCCTCACCAGAACTTCCCGACCAGAGCTGCTACTGAGAAATGATGAGTAGGCACCACCTTCCACCCCAGAACAACAGCATTTCAGGCGGAGGATACAGCCCATTGCTGTAATTCAGGTTTACCACATCACTGTCTATCTCAGCTCTTAAGTCCCACTTGCTTCCACCTTTCCTTTAATCCACTTTTAGCCTCAAAGTTTCCCTTTCTATACAAGCTAAAAGGAAAATAGTTTTCTCCTACCTTCAGGGTCTGCATCCACTGTTCTCTTTCCTCTGAAGTGAAGAGATTTCTCTTGACATGTGGGAATTGGGCATCCATACTGGTAACTCCAGAACCCATCAGACCTGTAAGAATATTAGCTTGCAGCAAACAGCTTGTTCCTTTGCCCCCAAATCCCACCGCATCCTGAGCTCTGGTAGCAGGGTAAGGACTCTGAAACTCATGGAGCAGCAGAGTTCTCTTTTTACAGTAAGAAAGCTACAAATATTGCAAAGGTTCCTGCCGGTTGACCAATTCTTTGCTGATGTGCATCACCCACAAGCAATTTTTTCAGCAAAAGTTTTACTGACACCCACACAATACAGATGCACAAAACAAGAATACACACCAGCTTATGTTTTGCTGGCGCAGCTCAGAGTCTCTTTCCCAGAGCTGTGAACCAGACTCTACTTCACTCAAAAGAGCTGAAGAAGATACAGACCTCAAAGGAGCTGCAGAGCCTTCTGGCTCTCAAGCCAGTACAGAAAGGACTCCAGAGAGCAGACCTTCCTTGGACAGAAAACTGACCCTCCCAGGAAGTAAGCCGGAGATGCCGATCTAGCCTCAAGGACTTGCTGAGGGCACTCTAATTAGTGGAGCCAGCTGGATTCCATGCAGTTCATCAGGTCTTGGGCTGGGTCCCTCCTGGCATTCAGGTGGTGATGGAGAGCACCTCACAGAGCAGCGAGCCTGAGAGCTCCTCTCTGCTTGCTGGTGAGCTGCGGGTCAAGGGCAGCCATCAGCGCCGATGGCTGTTACACCTGAGATGGCACCTTTGCACCTGAAGCGAGTTTCTTCATGGGCGTGTCAGCGGGTGAGAAGCACGAGATGAAACCGCTGCTGTGGCTGTGCTCTCCATCACACTGACTGACTGGACGGGCTCCTGTTGCACCTGCTGAGAAACGGGGATGTATCACATCGCAAAGAGAGATGAAACAGACACGTTGAAACATCCCAGCTCACCGAGCCTACAGCCAGACAGTTAATGAATTTAAAACTTAATTCATAAAATATAAAATAATGAATTTTAGGTGGGCTGTCAGTAATTCCCAGTGATGCATGAAGCTCATCTTGTGTCATGCAAGTAATGTCCTCTCAACGCTCCCCCCGTCCCCCCTTTCATATACGTACGGTTCTCACAGATGAGTTAACCGTTAGGCATCCTGAAGGGTCTGCATTTAATACACGTGACATTTCCAATCCTTGGATTCTCTTATTTGTAGTAACTGTATATTTTGTAAGTATAAAGACTGAACTTCCTCATACATACTGTGGAAATACGTAGAACATAACTCAATGTCATTCGACCTGCTGATATTTCCATTTCCAGAAGAGAGCAGGAACACTGAAAAAAACAAACCGAGTCTTTCCCAGCAAATTCTGATGTATAGGATGTGACATAATGGTGCAAAAACTTTTGGCAGAACCCGGGGTTTTAAATTGCTCTGCTCTGTTTTGCTGTGGTGGGAGTTTTAATGCAGCGCACTTTGCCTAGAACTGACACGAAAGAACAGACAATCACCTCAAGTGTGTTAGAGGGAAGAAGAAAACAATTTTCCAGACAAAAATATATGGAGTTCAGCCCGCTGTTTATAGGCTGCAGCAAACAGAAGCGTTTGATGTAGTGGGTGCTTTCTGGCTACCAGGGAACCTTTCAAGGACCCCCACACAGGAGGGGGGCGGCAGTGATGAGGTGGCAGGTACGTGCTACAGCGAGGTGAAAGGGGGCAGGACTCTATTTCCCTTTTTGAAAAACAATTTGCTGGACTCTGTGTATTTCTCTGGGCCCTGTCAGAGCGGAGCAGATGACAGCACACAGCGACACAAGCGTGGCTGCCCGCCCGTTCATGGCTCCAGGAGGTGATGGGGTTCAGACCCCAGCACTCCCCAGCGCAGATGGTGTTGCTGAAGGTTTGCCCCTTCCACAGTGACTGATTGGCCACATAGAGGCTGGGGACCAGGAAGGGGCCAGCGCAAAGATGATGCCCTCTTGCAGACCCCCTTAAATGAAGCAGTGTCTTTCGGGGGCTGCTCCACCTGCTCTTCTGGCTGGGGCAGAAGGTGTTTCTCCATCAGACTTTGGGTGACCACAGCACCAGCAATGTTGCTTTCTTGGCTGTATTCCCCACGCACTGGTGCGAAGGGGAGATGCTCGCGTGGTGGTTTGTGTTTAGAGCATCTCACCAGCACACTTTTGTCTGTGCATGGTCCCCAGCACAGTGGCCGCTGCAGAGCTGTTTCAGAAGCCGCTTGCCGGATGTCACGGTGTTGGGTGTATCAGCTCACTCACAGGGGTTTATCAGCTCATCAGAAGTGCAGCTTTCAGTGCAGCGGCTCTTGCCTGCAAAAGCCCTCTCTGTGAGTTGGAGCAGTCGGGGCATCCTGGGCATGCCGATGCCAACACTGCCTCCTTGTACCCTCTGTCTTTTTCTCTTCCCTCTCTCCTTTTCTAATGAAATCTTTCCATGTTATTAATGGCTAGGGTGGATCCACAGAGTCTGTTCCTTCCAGGATTTTCTTGTTTGCTGTAGTCTTCAAATTTTCCAGTTCATTTCCTATTTTCCTGCTCTAAAACCCCTGCCAAAAACATCCCTGAAGTACACTTTGGTACTTGAACAGAAAACCCCCAACATTTGAGAATCGCCATTTTATCCAGAGACTTGTAAATGAGTAGCAATTTTCCCCTCAAATAAGAACCATTTTCATCAGTGGCTGACGGTTCCTCAAGGTGAGTTTTTATCTGATTAACTATGTGGACGCATTTCAATCACTAAAATGGGAAACAGTGTGTCATATAATTTATGTGAAATTAGTAGTCCAAGAGCATTCAGCCAAAATATAAAGACTGGTTTTATGATAGGCTGTTTATTAACATTCCTTCAGGAATTAAATGATTAGGAATTAAATTAATGAAATGGATTTATGCCTCGATATTCTAAATGACACCAGCTCTCACAGCCAAAGAAGAAACAGGTACCCAAGAAAAAGAGATCCTCACTCATAGACTGGAATATAAGAAACCAAAGTGGCTATGTAATCCCCCATGGAAAGAATTATTTTGGTTTCATGTAATCCCTCACCAGAAACGTTGGAAACATTACAAACTCTGCTGATATTAGAGCTCAAGTGCACGATGGTGCCAACTGGAACAGGTTAGGACATTCGAGGAGAAAAAAATTCTGAAGTAATTTCATGGATTATTGTTGATTTTAATCCCTACTGGGGCTTCTGAAAGAAAATCCTCACACATTTAGTTGCTCATGACATGGATGCTTCCCTGTAAACATAAACTGAAAATAAAAGCAGCTGAACATCGGAAAAACTGGAGGAGCTACTCTGGAATGACTCAGGCAGCCTGACACGTGAGACGGGTTATGTCGCCGTGTAACACTGGGAACTTTGGGCTGAGCTAATGCTGTTCATGGACACGATCCACTCTTCCTTGCTTGAGGAACAAATAGCAGGTGGCTCTAAGGGACCTTTTGCTCTAAGACCCCCACCCTTCACTTGCCCTGCAGGGACAGCCTCTCTCATCGGCGGGGCCCCC
>NW_010389223.1:11816-18813 GCF_000710305.1 Buceros rhinoceros silvestris
TGCCCAAACCCCCCCCCCCTTCCCTTCCCCGGCGGGCCCAGCCTCTCTCATCGGCGGGACCCCCCGGGGTGGCCGGAGCGTCCCATGCAGGGTGCAAGACACATTCCGTGCTGCGGCAGCTCACAGCATCCCCTCCCTAGAGACTGTGCAAGATTCAGGCCAAAGCAGCAGAGAACAATGTACCATAGTACCTTGAGCAAGATTTTTGCTCATTTCTTCCACCATTCAGATACAACTTTCTAATAATAAAAATAATCACTCTCTGAAAAGGTGCGTTTTAAAGTTCTTTAATGTTTTCCACAGTATTTAAGCATCACACAGCAGGACTCGGTGCTCAGGAAGACAAAGGCTCTGATTCAGTTCCGCTGCTGTGCATAAGGAAGACAGTTAGATTAGGAACCCAGTCCCAAAAGATTTTCTCCTTAGTAGATGGAGAGTGACAAAAAACGTGCAGCAGCTCTTGGGTAGGTGAGGGCTCCCTCTCTCTCTCTCTCCACTGTCTATCTTAACCGGAGTTTGAAGTTATTTGCCGTAGCTGTAAAAGGTTAGATGGGATGAATCCAGCACTTGGTGACTTGCCCTAGAAAGCCTGTGACAGGTCTGGAGAAAAACCTGAAAAATGGCAAGCTGGAGGTTATCCAGGTACTCAGGGTGTATACGGATTCATTCCTCCCCTTGCGAAGGAATAATGGTCTCACATCAGTAAAAAAACCCAGCTTTGAAGTGAGGTACTGAATACAGAGGGTTAAAACAGTGTAGCTGGAATCCACAGCTGGGCTATTGTCTGGGATAACTGAGAAGTCCAGGATTTCTGTCCTCTGGGGACACGTGCTTCTGGGAAATGGATATTCCTTTGGCTGAAAGACAGTACTTCAGAGGATGTCCTCAGACCTCCAGCACTGTTTGATCGTTCTGCTGTGGCGTTCTGAGAAACGCTGTTTGCTGTAGGAATTTGGGAATGGCCTGTAGAAACAACTTTGGCAGCACGTGTATTTCCCTTTGGATTTGTCAGGGCAGCGAAGGAGCTGAAGAGCTGGATCTTTCCAAACCCACTCAGCTCATCTGCATCACAAGGACTAAGTGGCTCACCAGTGGCTCCTTGGTTAGTCCCAGGCTCTGATGTTCACTTTCGATCCAAGATGTCTGGAGAACCGCAGGGAGAGTAATGTTTTCTAACACCATCATATTCCCGTCTCTGTTCTTCGTGAGAGAGATTCATTGCAAAAACAAGCAGTAAATTCTCAAAGGCTGCAAGAGCGCAGCGCCGAGGGCCAGACAAATTGAGACAGATGTTCTGAACTTTGGGATGGCGCGGATGTGGTTTTGTGCAGCCGGCCGTGTGAAGGCTCTCAGAACATCCTTCCTTCTCAGACACAAGAATGAAGCTGATAGCCTAATGAGACACAATAAATTGAGTCCCAGAGGACTGTGGTGGGTGCGTTCGCAAACCTGCACCGTTCTTGGGGCCCGCAGAGCCCAACGCTCGGCCAGCTTTCCAGCTAGACTCACACTGCCCGTCACATTCCCATTGCATGGTCCTGAAAAATATAGAGGAGGGAAGTGTGAGCAAGTGTTTGAGGGACAGGGAGATGATTTCTCAGGAAGTCTTGCAAAAGAGAGAGGTTTCTTATCGTAAGGATAAAGAGAAGAACTGAGGTGCTCTCTGGAGGGAAGCGCCGCTCTCCAGAATGCCCAGTGAGCAGAGACAAGCCAGCTTGACAGCTGGCATCCTCAGCACGTTTCATTTCTTCCATCCTGCCAATCATGGTGACAATTTTTCCAACATCAGATTTTTTCAATTTTTTTTTCGTTCCTCCTTTTCCTTGTATACAAATATCAGACTGGACATGGAACAAATCACCTTGGTGGGAATGGTCACTAAAGACATGGGTAATATACATGCTCGTTGTCCCACATGCTTTTCTCTTTAAAATATTTGGCCTGAGAATGTGGGAGGTAAAGAACTTGTATTCTGAGGTCTTTATTCAGCTCACATCCCCTGATTTATGCTCCTTGGGACTCGTTCTATGTAAAACATTTAACTAGCTATACTTTAGATAACAGAAACATCTGAGGCATTGGTTGTTTTGGAGTTTCTCATTCTTTTCTCTCGTATATCTTCATAAAATTTAAGTGCCAGGGACAATATTTTAGGTTCAAAGCTCTTCCTCTTGTTCCTGAGTTCTTTAGCAACGTTTATAACATCACTTTAATATCCCCCCCTGCCGCTCTGCTCTCTGGACAGTAGAGCCCCTAGTTACCCAAAGCAGCACAGTGCAACTGCCAGAGCAGGGGGGCAGTGGTTTAGTACCAGTTTTGCCACTAAGGACACAAGACAAAGTGTGCCAAAACGAGCCTGTGACATGGCAGTTTCCACCGGCATCAGTGTCCGAGGAGCACAGTGACATAACCCGACATGAAACTCCCAGCCCACTGGTGCTTCGGCATCGCCCCTTGCCAAGCAGAGCAACACGGTGTGTTGAAGGTTTACAACAGCCGAGCGCGTGGGGGGAAAACACCAGCGGCCCCTCCCTGCTTGGGCCAGGGGTCTTGTGCTGTGTCCCTTTAGCAGACCTGCTGCCTGACGACACGATGCTGAGCGGAACCGCAGAGATGTACTCGTGCCTCCTGCCGGGGCACTGTCTGAGCCTCCTTGGTGCTGTCCTTCTGCTTGGTCACCGTTCGGGATGCACATGCACCCCCTGGGGCGGTTTGGCCATGCAGCTGTGGCCCTAGAGGGGGATGCAGAGAAATCTACAGTAAAATCCTGGCTCTGCGCCGTGCTTCGGTGAGGATCTTTCCACCTGTCTCTGCTTCCCTTTGGTAAACCAGCGACGAGGTTCGTTCTTTGCTCTCGCTGTGTGCGAAGCCCCGCGGGTGTTCGCAGAGTGCAGGGCAGTGCTGTCCTGAGACACCTCGGCTTGCTCCGAACCTCCTCCCTGCTCTATGGAGAGCTGCTCGGCCGCGTTTGCCTTTGGCTGATTTGCTCACTCCAGAAACAGGAGTATCGAGGTGGTCCAAGCACCTGCTGAAAGAGCTCCCCTGCTTGTCCAGGGCTTTCTCACGTGTCCGTGGCCAGCATGGCCAGCAGCAGCAGGGCCAGCCTGGCCGTACGTACTGCCGGGCCGACCTGTTGGAGGCTTTGAACAGCCACGGCTTCTACCAGCTATTAGTCATAGATACACTGCCCTCAGAGAAATCAGAATCAATTTAGGCACCTAATACCGGGATGTCCGTGAGTGAATTGGTTTTGAATTAATCGAGTGAAACAAGGCACTGAAAACCCATGTAACATGTTGGCCTGGAAAGAGCTGCAGCCCTGGGGATGGAACGACAATGCATATTTTACGCTGTGAATTTTTTATTAAGGGCTGTTTTTTTATTATCGAATATGAATATTTTACACGTCCGAGTTCAGAACAATGCTTTTTTTGGCTGCCTCTGCACTTTTCATGGTTGTGTACCCTTGCATTGCATAACCGAGAGAGATCCATTTACACGCAGGGGGAAGGGGGACTAATGAATCTCTGCAAAGCTAACTTTACTGCGTGTGAAAAAAGCGCTCTGAAGTTTTCAAAATAAAAAAAAATATATAGATATATAAAATACTTGCATGGGATGGCTTAATCAAATCAGTGTGTGTGTATGTGTGGGTGCACGTGTTCGTGTAGGTAATGTGTACAGTGACTACAGACCCTCTCGCCTGGAGCTACACCTTACTCCACCGAGCGACGTCTCTGCTGGGAAAAACTCTGGAATGTTCTCAGCTCTCAATTTCCTCAGGTTCAGGAACTCACCTGGACGTTTCTAAAGTGGCAGAAACAGAGGTGGCCTTCCAGCTGCTCGGTAAGGGAACTGGTGGTGCTGCCTGTGCTGCTCTGCAGGACTGGTGTTTGCCTTGGGTAACGCCGTGACCGATTCTGGCCGGTTCCGAGTGCCCGCAGAGCTGGTTCTCACACCCGCCTCTGCAGGACACTCCTGCCTGCGACAGTGAGCAGCTGTGTGGGGCTTAGTCCCCGGCTGGGGTTAAACCACGATACAGGAGCGCATTGAGATTTTTAGGTAATTCCAGTGCAGGCTTTCCAAATGATTTTGTGTTTCTGCTCCTGTGGCCCCAAAGCCGCAGACCTTGGTGCTGATACGTGCTCTTAAAGCTAAAGACAGCACTTACCCCTCAGAGCCCGCAGGACAAGTACAGCATGGAACAACAGAAGGGTGTTTGTAAGGGGGATCTGATGCCTGATGTGCCCAAGATTAAACTTTTCATTCCACGACTAATCACCGGTAAGTCTAGGAATTAACTCAGGCCTCTTTAATCCCTGTAACCAGTCCTATGTTCACCAGACTAGGGTTGCTTTCCAGAGGCTGGAAAGATCCCAGGCATTCACACTTTAAATCCTCTCCGTACCCGCAGGATGGGTAGAGCATAGGTGGAAACACATCAGAGGAAGGATTCCTGCGATTCATTTTCTGTGGCATGAGGGCCAAGGGAATGACGTCCCAAATAATTAAGACCTCAGACCTTTTCAAGCAAAAATGAAACAGAAATGAAGGAATTTCCAGTGCCCCATCCAGTGCTGGAAACTCAAGGTGACCAAGAGACTGAAGAGGCTGATATGAAGTTTAGACACACGGGACAAGTGCCAACTTCTGCTATCTCGTTGTGTGTCCTTGAGCAAAGTCGTGTCTGGGAGGTAAATGGAAACAGCCGGGCCAAACCAGTGCTGCGGGTGTTACATCCCTGTAATAATGGCTTGCTGAATGATTTTCAGCTGGGAGGAGCTGAACCAGGTTGCTTGATGTAAAACAAGTTTGGTATCAAGGAATCCATCCAGGATTACACCGGGCAATCTCTTGTTCTGCAAGGGTGAAACCTCATTAACAGCCCAGGCAGAGCTCTGCTAGGTGTCACTCTCCGAACACGGCTTGTGTCTGCCTCTGCCCTGCAGACTCATCAAGCTCTGCTTTGCTTTTCTCCTTCCTGACCACAACCTTCAGCTGCACTCTTCGCTCAGGTTCCCCCGGCTTTCCACACGCTGTTTTTTGCGTTTTTATTTGTGTTAGATTATTGGAGCAGGAGTCTAAACACTTAAGTCACTGCAAATCCCTCCTCATATGGAAGTCAGTGAGCTGTAAAATATTTAAACTGTCTACAGTTGTACCTCGTTTGTTTACACATTTCCAGTGGGCTGCTAGAAGGTAATGTGCTGTAATAGAGGAATGGCCCAAGACTGCTGATTCTGATTTCATAACGGCTCTACGAGAGCTCTGAGCACTTGCATTAACTGGTGGAGTGAGCTATTTCTCAACTTTCTGAAGCCTTAGGGCCCGAGTGGTGCACGAAAGCTACACGCTGCTCCCAGACTCTCTGCTTTATGCTTTCACTCTCATCATTTGGGAAAAGGAGGTTGGGTGGGTCTTGCTGTGGTTACTGCTGGGTTCATCCCCAAACCAGCCTCCCTCCCCTGCCCACGTCCCTCATGCTGGGTCTTTCAGCCTGTTTTATTTCTGCGCTTGCCCTGCTGAGGAAACTGGACAAGGGACCACAGCATCAGAGGTGCCTCTCGTCAGAGCACTTGTAAATGTCGTGTGGCAAAGGAAGAGAGGAAAAGAGGAAAGGAAAAGAGTGCTGTGATTCTTCAAAGGGCGGCGAGCGGAGGTGACAGATGACTAATCAGTCCCAAGGCAGCAGAGGGCATCAATGAGTTTGGAGATTCATCTCCGGAGCGGAATGAAAATAGCCAGACCCTGCGCTGAGCAGTTAACGAGGCTCAGTTCAGCTCTTCTCCTGTTTTTGTGTTAGTCTTGAACAAATTCAAGAAGCTCTCTGGTGCTAATCAGTGTCACAAATTAAGAGATTTCTATTGCCTGGCTGGATGCAGTGCATCTATCTACAGGTGTAGAGGAAGACGATCTCCGTAGAGGCACAATTTTCAAGATGTTTAATTGAATAAAACTTTCCCTGCTGAAAATATACACTTTTGTTAGGAATTTCATAATTCAGTTTGTAAAGCCAGTCAGGTAGCCACGATACTGACACTGCTTAAGCTTATTTGGTGGCATTATTTATAAAAACTGAGCTTGGCAAGGCAGGTTTGCTTTAGCAATTCGAGCAAATAATTGCCGAATTACTTTGTCACTCTCCCTAGCTCTCGGCAGTGAGGTAGAGAAGTAACATTTTCTCCTAAGAGATTCACTTTTCCAAAGAGAGTCAGTGTCAGCCGGGACCAGTGCCTCCACCTCAGTGGCAGCTGGGTCCAGTGCCTTGTCTGGATGCCTGACATCACAACATCTGTCCAGGAGTCCCCTCAGAAAAAACCCGAACTAGACACTTCTCACCTCGTGCTCTCTGATTAATTCACTGATTTTAATTAGCTTTATGTTAAGTTATCTAAGTGCAATCTCCCATAGTCCTTATGCCAGAAGAGGAGTGAAAGCCCACGGACGGACAAACGGAGGCGAGGTTTTACGTGATGTGACACAGCAAGTGGTGCGGCAAGGCTGCTAATAGCGAGAGTGACTCTAGGTCCAGGAGCTCGGCTTTAACCACCACATCAATTCATTTTCTTTTTGTGAGTTAAAACAAATTAAAAAGTTCGGTCCGCTCCTCCAGGGCTGCTACAGGAGATCTCCAGTGTGATGGGGAAGGGTCAGCAACACCCCTGAGCCCTCTATTTCTCCATCAGAGCTCTCTTTCCACTCCTGGGATGGCGAGGAGCCAGCCCCCACGGGCATGGCATGGAGGTGGCGTGTTCTCAAGTGTTTAAAAGTCTGACAAACTGTTTGCAGTTCTAGCAGGGATCAACACATTTCTAGAATTAAAACCAACATCTTGGATAGCAAAAATGCCCCGAACAAGGACTCTTTCTTCAACCCAATGCACAAGGGACCTTTCTTTAGTATGCTATAAAATCACTTACTATAAATCAATTATTTTTGTACTGATTTATTAACTGCTCTGCAGCTGTTCAGATTGGCACTTTAAAAAATTCCTGGA
>NW_010389223.1:18907-23570 GCF_000710305.1 Buceros rhinoceros silvestris
CCTGCTGAAATTTTCAAAAGCATTTTCTCTGGAGTACTGTTGGTCCAACCTCGTTATAGTCTGCCCTGGTAACCCAGATATTCCTAAACCTTCTTAAGCTGGCAAGGATGGTGTCCTGGTTTCAGCAGTTTGAGTTCATGTTCCTACAGTCATTTCCAAATCTTCTCTGTGTTGTCCCAGGATGTAACAACCCTGTTTTCCAGTGGGAAAGTAAAAACTGAAATGCCTCCTTTGGCCTGGGCTTCTTCCCTGATATAGCAGTCCCTGATATAGCACCCAGTCACGACGAGTTGGAGTTTGGGGTATCCCGGAACAGTAGAAATAACTGATCGGGGCATCTCTTCCCCTGACAGAGCCACCTTACGCTGTCCAGAGCTGACGTCAAAAATCACTGCATGGTCCCTGCTGCTGTGGGGCCAGACATCCTGCCCAGAACAGTGATGCCCTGGCCGTGGCTGCCGACATGGAGCATCGACAAAACGTTCTAGATGCCCTGTGGCCAACAGGCACCATTCGGCCAAGCTCACGGTCCTCTGCAGCCGCACCGGCAAAGCTGCTCCCTCCAGGGAGCCGGCAGAGTGGAGCATTTTGATTCAGGGCTAGTACTTGGAAGTGAAACTGGGTGTTCTTACTTCCCAGATAAATTACAGCACAGAATCAATGGACTTTTTCAGACCCTCAGGCACAGAGGAGGGTCGGCTGCAGTAATTGCATTTGCATTGATTTATATTTGGATTCTGTCTGGGGTTTTGCTGGGTTTCTAAAGGAAACAATTTTAGTGAGGTCAAAAATACCACGAGAGCTAGTTTTAGAACACAGCCCCCAGGTGTCTCAAAGGCCGTGGAGGGAAGAATCTCCCAGCGAAGGAGGGATGCTGATCCCCATAGCAGAGGGAACTCCCCAGCTGAGGAGGTGATGCGTCCCTGGGACATGGGCACTGCTGTAAACTCTGCCAAGGGGAGGGAGAGAATAAGATCCTCATTGCCAGTGGTTCTCACGTTGTGTTTTCATACAGACCTTCTTCAACTGAATCCTCGCTGATCTTTCATAGGGAAATCCCGAAGTATTTTTAATAGTTAGGGCTATGTTTGGCACTGGTTATGGCATTCTGGAATACATTCCCTGTCCTTGTTACTTAATTTAAAAACTATTTTTTGGTAAAATCACAAAAGTGAAGTAGTAATTTCTGCCTCTTGCTAGTTTAAAAAGCCCTGACAGCTTTACACAATGCTTATAAGAGCCTCTAGTGCAAAGAAATTCCTTCTGCTAATGAATCCATATCCCGGGCTGCTGACAAGCCGACCTGCCTGCAAATAAACAGACATGCAGATGTCTTCCTTCCATGCTCTCCTTTTCCATTCAGCACTTTGATGAGAAGAACAAACTCTTTTTTGGAAGCTTGTTCAAAAGGATTAAAAATATTCTGGATCTTCGCAACTGATCCCCATGTCACATCTAATTGTTTTTTGGGTTTTTTTCTTTTTAATTTTGCTTTAAGAGAATATTTCCCAAAGAAGGAAATTTCTATCGCTTTGAACCCAATCAGCTCTGACAATCCAAATCCATTTACAGAGAAAATTTCCTTTTAAAAAAATAAATCACTGTATAACTTCAGTTTGAATCCTTGGCTGCCAGAGTTTAATTGCTTCTCCTTGTGGCTCTAAATCCAGGGCAGCTTCAAAGCAAGGGTGGCTTCTATTAAATTTAATTACTTTTTCCTGCAGCTCGCATGGCGAAGGTGCCAGCTACTAAATGAAGGTGGTTATGAATCAGAGGCAGATGCCAAACAAAGATATATATTGAACAGAAATTTAAAGTGTAGGCAAATGAGCTCGTTGTACAGCGACATCTATACCCCAGATAAACTACTTAAAAAACCCCCAAACCATCTGAGAAGGGAGCAGCTCTGTGTCTGTTATTTCCCTCCTGCTCAGATTCCAGACACGTTTGTGTTAAATGCCACTCTATCCATTTCAGCAATTTCTCTAATCCTCTTAATATTTGTGTACATATATTTCCGTGCGGGGCACGCTTGTTTTCGTGCGTGCTTCTCTATTAATGTCAACAGGTGTCCTGAGCATTTAAGAGGTTGTTATATGCATCACCCTAGAAGCCCCATTTAATCCTGCGTGGTCTGCATGCGGCGTGCAGCGAGGCACTGCACTCCGAACACGGTGTGGAGTATTAAACACGGAATACTGACTGCGATTGGTAACTGGCAGTGGAACCGAGATGCAGGGATGCTCCTCTGTTCCCTCACGTTGGGTCTGTCGTAAGTCACCCTAAAGCGGGCAGGTGTGAATTACCTTTAGGGTTTGCAATAAGTGATGTTACTGTTTGTGTTTAGCTGTAAATTGAGCTCACAGAAGAGACAATATAAGACACCAAAAACTGCCCGTGCTCAGCTGGGGCATGGCCGGTGCTGGTGGGATGAGCTCTCACTCGGGGATGGAACAGCAGCTCCTTTTCTGAGACCCAGCCTGTGTGCGGCCGTTGAGGGTTGCCGGGGCTGCCAGCTGTGGAGAGGAGCTGCAGTGAGACAAGCAAATCCATTCCACATGAGCTGCCAACACCTTGGCTAGATGGTGTCCCCTGTTTGTCACCTCTGAATGGGATGGAATGTGAACTCGAAGCCGAGCGGCACGTTGGAGGTGCGGTAACAACATGATCCCCACAGCGTACTGAACATAAACGAGTTCTGTCCCACAGACACTGGATCCTAGAAACTGGCAGGTAGTTAAGACATCCACCACCTCTTGGGGGCACGTCTCCTCTCCGCTTACAACCCCCAAAAATGCTGATTAGCTTCTTGGCTTACGGTTTCCTCGTTGCCTCGCTGGATGGGAGGACAGACGCTGGGCTGTTGTCGGAGTGCGAGCTCTGTGACTGCAGCTCTGCCAGCAGGATGGGCAATGAAGCTCTCCAAAGGGATTTGAAGCTGGAACTTTTGGTTGTTGTGAAGCAATGAATTCAATACATCAAAAGATGAAAATAAGGAACAATGAGAGGCTGGCTTGTGGAGGATGTGAGTCTCTAGGCAGTGAGTCGTGTAAACATAAGAATACTGCCCCTACAGTAGTAATTTAGCACTTTCTGGGACCCCAGAAAAAACCAAAGGATTTATTGAAGTGCTAAAGTTTAAGTTCAGAAAAAAACAAAGGATTTATTGAAGTGCTAAAGTTTAAGTGTTAGAAGTCTGTGCTCTTACAGCTGAAAGATCACAGTCAGAGAACCATCCCCCTGAAGCATGCATCTCATTTGAGTAACAAATAGGAGAGCGTTTATGGAGTGGATCCACATGCATCAGAAATAAATATTACGAGAGAAAAAGTGAGGAAAAAAGGGTATTTCAAACCGGGAACAAAAATGTTCTGTTCAGACCACCACCACTGAACCTGTATGTGGGGAAAACAGAATGGGGGCTGCTCACCCTTCCCCATGCCCTAAAATCCTGAGCGGTGGTTTGCAGCGCGTGGAAGAATCGAGGGCATCGAATGCTGCAGTGGTGACAGGCGCCTTTACCGAGTCAGCCTGTCACACGTGAGGACGACACTGGCTGTGCCACAGATCGTTCTGGTACCGATACAAACCCGATTTGTTATTTATATTGAGATATAGTGGAAATCAGTCCGGCTTTCCCCAGGGACTGGAGAAACACACAGCAAAGGGCAGGCTCTGCCCCAAGGACCCAGCCTGGGTTGCGAGACGTCACAGGTGGGTGAGACAAACACTTCGCTCTGGGAGGAAGGCAAGGGAGACAGCGTGAAAGGAATCAGGAGCTGAGAGCAGTTCTTAGCCGGTAAGAAGCAATAATCACCATCACAGATGCTTAGCTCTAACAACTTGACAAGATCCCTTTCTTCACGCAGGAGCTGTGTTTGATTGCTCCCATACTTGCTCCCATCTAAAATCCCCATTTTGCAATGTCTTTGTGACACTCCCAACATCCACAAGGCTCTTTGAAGTTGAAATTTAATGTGTTTATTGACACCAGTTATGATATTTCAAAACACATGGGCTACAAATTGTTACCATGCACTCCTGGTGTTTACAGTAATCCCCGTATTAAAACAAACTCTGCCTTTCCTGATGATTTTATATCTTATTGCTGACTCACTTGCCTGTGTTTATTTAAACTCCTGTTGAGGGGGGTTTTTAATATTCAACTCTTTTGAAACATAAAAAAGCCTATCTGCAGATTTCATACACTTCTGAAGCATTGTGCATTCATTTTTACAGGCACCACATGGCCAAAACCCTCCTTTTCACTTTTCCTTGCAGATCGGTGACTTGCAGCACGGGCTTCCCGCGCCCCAGCCCGGCAGTTCGCCCTGCCCGTGCAGCTGGCCTTGGCGTTAGACCCGCTGCCAAGGCTTGGCCTGGCCATGGGGGGCTCCAGAAGCTCAGCCCTGATGGTTTCCCTCTGATCACCACCTGCCAGCGCTGGGGTTAAGCCGCAGCAAGGGAAGCTTTCAGGAATCCACACCACTGCCCGTGAGAAACGATTAGGGCAACTCTTCCTTCCTTCGACCAGGGCTGGACTGCTCAGCTCGTGACATGTCTCCCACCTTACGCGGACACTGGGGACTGCAGCTTCTGAGGAACAAGAAGCTGCCCGGTGGTTCAAGTTCAGGACTGCAGCAGCCTAGCCGGCTCCTGGGAG
>NW_010389223.1:23662-30753 GCF_000710305.1 Buceros rhinoceros silvestris
CGAGCCACCCGGGACCACCACACGTCTCCTCAACCTCTGCGGCTCTGGCCGTGAAAGGTTTCAGTAAGCAACTGGGAGCTAGGAAGGCTGGGCCCTCCACCACGCGGCATGAAACAAAAACGTTGTAAAACTCTATGTTTTAGTGTCTGCTGCTACAAGGGAACGGGCTTATAAAAGTCCCCACAAAGCGTGAGACAGGCCTGGACATCTCGTACTGGCCTGAAGACCCTTTCAGCACCAAACCTCCTCACTGGTGTCGTGGGCAGCTGCCTTGACTGATGCCAGGGAGGACGGAGCAGGACCCACTCCTGTACCAGGACCCCGCCACGTTGATGTCCCCAGACAGCCCCTCTGGAAAGCAAAGCCAAGAAGACACGTTAATTCTGGCAGTGAACAAGAGCACAGGGGAAGGGACTAAAATCGATGTTTGCTAAATAGAAAAAAATGATCCAAACTGGGGGGAAATACATTTATTTTGTAACTCCTGAAAGGTATTGGAGGGAGGGAAACTGAAATTGTAAACAAATTATAAAATATAGAAAGTTACAATGCGTTGTCCTTTCAAAGGAAACTTAAATCACTGTGTTGCTAAACTGGAACAGCTCTGGGGACCCATTTGTGGTCTTCTACTCTGTAGACTCACCAAGTCTAACCAGTATCTCTACGGGTGGCTGGATTTAATAGTATCATCTAAAATGTAATAAACCCTGCAAGTGACGAACAACTGGGAAGGTGCAGAACCCTCTGGGATTCCAGCTTAATTCAGATGATTTGGAGTGCAGCATCTGAGAACTACTCAGGGTTCATGTTTATTTTCCATGTTGGAGAAAAGAAAATAAGAGCTATACTTAGGGAAGGATATAAATTATGCATAAATAAAAACCTTGTTTGAAAATTCATGTATTTAAAATAATAGTCTTGATTATCCGAAAATGAAGAGCAGTTCAGGAAAAGGTTTATATTTTTTATAGTCTGAATGCTCCGAATCAGGTAAAATAATTTCACTGAGCAGAGCTGTGATCCCTCATCCACAAACCAACCTTTCCTGGGGAAATGGCAGGGCAGAGGCCTCGTGGCTCCACTCTGAAATAACTCCATCTCCTACAGGTTGCCATGGAATACGGACAGGAAAAAGGCAAGTTTTTTGTAAAAGAAATAAAGTTGTTGGGAGTTTTGAGACTGTACGATGGAAAAAAAGGCAAGCAGGGCTCTCTTACCCTTGGAGAACTGTTAATTCAGCGTTAAATACAGACCGCGCTGCTCTGGAATCTCCTTGTTGCTTTATTTAGCCGAGTACCAGCACCTCTGACTGTGTTCCAAGGGCTGCTGGACTGGGCTTTACGAGCAAATTGTTAAAAGCTGTGTCTGAAGTACGAAAGCAACAAGTGGAAAGCGTTCCCATGAAGTATGCAGGACCGTGGCCCCGCGCCAGTGGCGCAGGTCAACACGCAGTCACATGTCCTGCTAGCTGGTCCGGAACATCCTTCAAAGGCAGTTAAGCAAACAGCTCGGAGAGCCCCGCGCCAAGTGCCAGCTCCAGCTGGCATCCGGGTACATTTCATTCTACAGTTGTTGCAGTTTTGGAGGTTATGAAAAGTTTACTAGTGAGAAACATTTTGGGATGCTATGCCAACAATTTAGGCTGAAGGAAGAGCTGTAACGACATGAGCGTATGGAACTTGGTGGAAAGTCTGAACCGTCGGTTCCACACCCTGAGAACTGCCTCTCTGTTTATAAATCCCAACAATTCTGAACATCAAGAGAAATCTGTCTGCTTGCTCTTAAGATGTTTACACTGTGCTTTCTAAATATTTAAAACCATTGATGAAACTGAAGGCAGCTTTCTCAGCGCTGTGTTCCTCAGTCATGCCCATCGGTTCGGTTCGCAGGGCCAGTTCTTTTGTAAACAGGAATTGGGTACAGCAAGAGGGGGGTGGGAGCACCGGGCAGCCAGGGATTTTCAACAACCAGTTTTGGTAACCAAGAAAATCCTTTTCTCAATGATCTGACTGAATTTCTGTTGGGAAGTAATATGTGGTTTTGAGTTCTAAGAGGAAGCCCTTGCAACCCCCAGGCTTTCCAGTGACCAGTTCCATCTCAAGCATCACTCAGGAGCAGCAGCCCATCACCAAACCTTATCTGACAGAAGACAAAGCACCAAAACCCAGGACAAGCTTCCCTGAGCCCCTCTGAGCGGTGCTGAGTGTCAGAGCAAAGGAAAGGTGAGGAATCATTGCAGTGGGTTCTCACAACAGAGCAGTTTAAAGAACATTCTTCTCCGCTGTGTTTCTCTCTCCTTTCCAAAGTCCTCCTTCGGCTGGTGCTCCAGCTGGCCTTCAACGGACAGAAAAGGAAAATAAACCCACGGTTCCCAGAGGATTTCTAGCAGAATATGCAACATATTCAAAGTGAAAGAAGAAATCCCGAAAGCTCAAGCAAGCTGCCCCTTCCCCTCCTCGCTCCAAGGCAGTATCTGGGTGCAGTAGGAGTGCAGGGTGCTGTTTGTCTATCTACCAGCACTATTCATCACCACATTTACCATATTTTCCTTTTCTTTCCATAACTCCAGGCTTCGCTCATGTCTGGGTGTTTTCTAACCAGCCTTAAGGCAATAAATCAAAGCTGTCAGTATTGGAGGAAAATTAATGTGAGAAGCTGTTCCAAAGGCCACCAGCCTTTTCCCTGCTCGGTGTGCTGTGTTAATCCAGGATTCCGCAGCAGCTTTTCAATGCTTTGCTATTTTCACAAGATTTTGAGTCTACAGATGCATTTTTTTGAAGGGTAGCTGTGAATTGTATCCTGTAAGAAACCAAATTCCTGGAGTTCTTTTATATTTCAAAGTGAAGTGAGGGTGCTCAGCAGAAGCCCCAACCCAACTCTTGGCCATCTCTGGCCAAGCCACGCTCAAAACCCACATCCAGGGTTGGAATGCATCAGGGTCTGAATCTGGGTTGAACTTTTCATGAAGAAAAAGGGCCAATGATTAAAAACCAATCCTGTTCCTATGCCCCGTAGTGATGACACTGGTTGAATTATTCATCGCGAGTTATTTATCCAAAGAATGCGGCTGGCATTTCTGCTGAATACATTACTTGCAAGTTTTGATTTCTTGTTTCATTACTCACTCTGTTCTCTACCGCTCCAACTCCAACCTCTTCATTTCTGAAAGTCTTTTTTCCGAGTCTGAGAAAAAGAACACTTGGGAAACAACCTTCAGCTGGGGCCGATTGGGTACAGCAAATATCTCCCTGGGAAAGGACAGCCTGGCAGGTCTGGCACGTTCCTGGCCCCCAATATTCTTACCCCATTCAGCTGCAGCTGAACTCTGTCATCCTGGGCAAATCCCTGAGCTCCCTCTGCCTCTGGCCGCACAGTTCTAAAGTGGCCGTAGGATTTCTCTCTGTAAGATACTGTAAGGCTAGAGATGTTAAAGATGATGAATTACCTCGTTACTACGGAAACCAGGAAAGCACCTAATGCAGATGGATGAGCTAAGAAACAGACCCGCCTGCCTGAAAAATCATGAGCAATTGGGAACTTCATTAGGTGAACTGTGTCACATTGTAATCAGGAGGATTGTGGGAGCCACTCAAAACTTCCTTTAATAAAAAGCACCGCCTTATTAGATTTGTCTCTGGACAGACGCTGAAGGTTTTCCCTTGTGCATTTTCAAACTGTCACGTTTAATGCATCGGTTTAGATTTGTTTTTCTCCGATGGCTTGGGGTGTTTAGGTAGCAACTAAAATTCTTGTCCTACCAAAAAAGATCATTAAAACCAAAACAGTGATTGCAGAAATCAGCCCAGAAGTCTGAAGACTGGGACATATTGACAGAAGTTTAATTCCAAAACTAAAATATCATGAGCCGTTTAAGGAGAAAGACCAAGCAACTGTTGAACATGACTGTGGCAATTTTTCCTCCACCAAGAGGCTCCTGTTTTAATTATACCCTCCCAAACTGCTACTCTCTGCTTTTGGAGAATTCACCTGCCAGCTGCTCAGCCACACACCTACAGGCAGCCTAGTTACAGTTCTGTCCAAGTACAAATTGAGCAAGAATTTCAAAACCCCGGCCAGTGTTTGCGTGTTAAACTCCATTGCAAAACCAGTGGAGAGAACCCACTCATCGTTTCTTTTGCCCAGGTCCCGGATAAACACGGTGTTTGCTTTCTTAGTTCTCAGAATCTGAGTGATGAATTTGTTATTTAGAAAGTAATTTAAAATACAGAGGTTCCCCCCCCCTGCAACACATCCAATTATAATAATTTTAAGGTATTTCAAGCTTTAGACCTCGAAATACTCCTCATTGTCCTACCAAATTATCCAGGCTTTTGACACAGGAGTCATTATGGCAGCGGCACTTACTGGAGTGAGGCTGTTCAGCTTTGGGAGTTTAAAAATGTGTTTGCCATTGCCAATGGCTCGTCGAGTTACAGTTGTGTCTCGGTAGGGTAAAGCACTCCAGGCTTTCAGCCCTGCTGACTCAGGGAATGACAGCTATGGAACTGCTGGCAAAGGAAACGCTAATAATTAAAGCAGTAATCGGGACTCTGGGGCAAGGAATAAATGCCTACAGGGTGACGAGAGATTGAATAAACAAAGCGAATAAGGGCCTCATGCTGCACAATGCCAGAGCAGCGATTACAGCTGGGAGCACAACCCCTGGTCCTCTGTGCCAGCGTGGCGGGTACCACCAGGCGAGCCGGAGCGCCTGCCCAGCAGACACAGCGGGCAGCCCGTGGGGCGGGAGAGCCTCGCTTAGCACGCACTCCACGCACATCGCTCGCTTTCCATTGTGCACAGAGGAAAGGCTCTCACCCAGACCCTGGAAAACCAGCGCCACACTCCAAGGGCTTGTGCTGGGCACCCCAAAGGGTTGTGCTCTTCCCGTGATGGAAAGCCCTCCGACTTCCAGTAAAAGTGGAGATGCTTCACTTGCATAATATGCATGACGAGTCCATGCTGATGTGAAAGCCGAGAGCGCTGACACTAAGTTGTCATTTTTTGGCTGACAATGGCCTCGTTTGCACCAAAAATTATTGTGGAGGTGTTATTATTGAAACAGAAATATTGATGGTGGAATGACAACAGCCGCAGGGGAACACAGTAATGGTAACTCCAGCACATTACAACAAAGATGCTCGCAACATTTTCCAAATAACTACATCTTCCTCTCAGTCCTTTTCCGAGAGGATGGTCAGCTGTTGAATTGCAGCGGAAAGCGATGGATAATACGAATACTTTACTGATAAAAAATTCTCCGCACGTGTTGCTAGCGTCCTCGTGGTGCCAGCAGATCATGTATTTAATAAAATGCCATGAGCAATGGTGAATCAGAACAGCCACGTCCAGTTTGGAGTGGAGGAGGACTGTCTACCTGTTTCATTTGAGACTCAGATAACCTTCAAACATCAGCTTTTTGTGGAGTGTGAAGTAGTTCACAGAGAGAATCCCCTGTAATCCACGGTGGGTGAAGTGCTAAGCGCCTTCAAGGAAGTGCAAGCCCTCCAGGGTGACCAGGGAAGAGCCTGGATGTCCCCCAAAGGGTGTACCTGGGACATGCCTCTGGGTAAAGTCCAGCACACCAGTCACCTGGGCCCTTGCACTGGTGAGTAGTTCAGTCATTCAGGTGTCAGGTTCCACTTCCTCGTTCAGCGAAGGGGATAGTATCCTGCAGCATCTGGCTTGCCCAGGGGACTAAGGGAGTTAATTCGACAGCAAAAATAAACAAATGAGAGGAATCTTTAAAAACGTCGAAGGGGAAGTGTGCTACTCTCTGTGGGACCATCCTCACCAGCTGGACCCCAGCTCTGAAGCAGAGACGAACTTCACGTTACTGCCTCCAGGGTGGCAGGCTGAGAACCGCTTTGCTCCTGTTGTTCTGCTTGCTCTGCTCCTGCCATTTCTTACACTGTGTTTGCAATACTTCAAATTCATAAGAGCTTTCTCTTCGCAGCCTGGAGACTGTTCCTCCCAAGGAACAAATTTTACCCTTTATCCTAAGGTTTCAGATAGGAGGCCACTAAATTCGGCGCAGGAAATCCTTGTCAGGAAGGAACTTAATTTCAGGAATAAAGACAACTGTGGTCCAGGATATTAGGAGCAGAAAGTAAAACTCTGCTGTTACGCCATCAGTAAAATGGTGTTACAAAGACTTCTTACAGAAAGAACTGGGAGAACTTCATTAAATCCAGCCAAGAAAGAACTCGGTGGGTTTTTTTCATTTGTGGGTGTTTTTTTCTTTCTAACAAAACTGGCCTAATGATGGGAGTAATTAAATTATAACGCTTACACTATTGTTTGAATAAGGCAAACTCCCTCACATGCCATTAATGTGCTACTGCCAACAGCAGCCAGGAACAGCCTCAACAATAGACAGGATTTTCCAGCCCTAGGTGTGATTTGATCTCTATAAACCTCCCATAACATACACTGTAGGGCAGTAAATCATTTATAACATTATTATCCGCCCATCTGGGATCAGAGTGCAAGACAACGCAAGAAATCTGGGCTCCTTTCAGCACTCTGCAAAATGAACCTCACTGGTGAGATTTCATTAATTCAGCAGTTCAACAACTAGAGCGCGCTGCCTTCAGGAGGGACCGTACTTTCCACTGGCCGCCGTCCTAGCATTTCCCACGGCTCTGGTGTTTTGATTCTCCAGTATTGCCGATACTTTCGCCCGTGTTTCAAAATGGTTAGTGCTTGAGTGTGGTTGGCTGGTTGCAGTCCAGTTCCTAGTGAAAGAAGGAAGCGGTGTCGGAGGAAAAAGACCGTGATTTCCAAGGTAGCATCAGACTTTGTTCCCAGCTTAGCCTTGGTGAAAAGTCTTCCTCAGCCTCCTTCTGCAAAAGCCGTTCTGAATTTTCGAGCTCTGAACTGGAGGAGGAAAAGGCTCAGTGAGAGTCAAAGCTCCTCCGGCCTCAGATGTGTGTGTAGAGGCAGCCCTTCTGAGGCACCAGCGCTGCCTTCTCCTTGCCCTGCGTGGTGATGGAGCTTCACGTGAGGTGGTGTGGAGCCAGCAGATGTGCCTTTTCTATCCTAGGTTGACCCAAACTGCAAAAAAAAGGGTTAAAATATCTTCCTGTGGA
>NW_010389223.1:30896-31443 GCF_000710305.1 Buceros rhinoceros silvestris
GCCATGGGCTGTGTCTCACAACAACGTTCCTCCTGCACAAACGTTAGCCCAGCTGAAAACTCGGGTGTGACGTAAGACTGCGTGTCTACCTCATGGCAAATCTGCACGTCTGCATGAGAGCCTGTAAAACACGATAGCGGCCAGTTTCACCCCACAGGCGAAACTCTAAGCTGAAATCTCGGAGTGAAATTCAGGCCATAGGACATTGCTGTGTCTCACAACAACGTTCCTCCTGCACAAACGTTAGCCCAGCTGAAAACTCGGGTGTGACGTAAGACTGCGTGTCTACCTCATGGCAAATCTGCACGTCTGCATGAGAGCCTGTAAAACACGATAGCGGCCAGTTTCACCCCACAGGCGAAACTCTAAGCTGAAATCTCGGAGTGAAATTCAGGCCATAGGACATTGCCTAAAGCTTGACCAAAAAAAATGTTTGCACGATCTGGGAGCAAACTCTGCCGATTCCACATAGATCAAACACCTGGGTGTCTGAACACTAAAAATTAATGGAACCAAAAACCCACCGCTTCACTTACCTAGGCTTGAC
>NW_010389223.1:31574-57469 GCF_000710305.1 Buceros rhinoceros silvestris
GCCTTCACCCGGCCCATGAGTGGCGTGTTTGGAGGCAGGAGAAGATGTCAGGCACGTCCTGGAAGAGCAGGGCTCTTCCATAAGAGCAGAGCACCTTCAAGCAAGAGGAACAAATCCGAGGCAGTGGGGAAAACTCGTGTTGTTGGCCATGGTATGAACAACTCCTGAACGTGGTAGAACACAATTTTCTCTATGATTTCTCAGCATACAAATCAGTGAAGGGAGAGCTAAGGCAGTGACGGTGCCCCCCTCCGCAAGCTGCTTCCAAGCAGATTCATGTTGGCATTGAACCTGCAACCTTCTCTATGCAAACCTACAGCACTATTAGCATTAAATAAAAATAAAAGAGCTCACCAAACCTATTGAAAGCATCGTTTATTTCACAGCCCCTGAATAATTTTATGTAGGATTAATCAATTCATATACACCTACGTTAACTTATCTAAACCAGTTACCTAAAGCCAAGCCGGTTCTTTGGCTACAAGCCTGTAGTTTTTCTCAGGTTCTTCAGAATGAAAGGAGAAATTCACTGCTTTTGTACTGAGCTGCTTTTGATCCGAAAGAACTGTATCGAGAAAGAGACTGGCTTTCAAACAGCTACCAACTGCCCCTTGGTTATTTGCTGCAATTAATATTTTTGTACCAGCCCTTTTAGAGAAGATGCTTTTTTAATGTGTTGAGCCACAAGACCAAACTTTCTTTGGGTAACCATTACAAGATAAAACGAGAACAGCCCTCCCAGAAACCTGCAGCCCTCTGCCCCTTGAGTAACAACAGCGAACACAAACCGTGCTGTCCATATCTTTGGGGGGATAAACCCCCCCAGCCTGGGCAGACAGGGGGAGAACTGCCCAGCC
The DNA here is from genome assembly GCF_000710305.1 of Buceros rhinoceros silvestris. Lineage (NCBI taxonomy): Eukaryota > Metazoa > Chordata > Aves > Bucerotiformes > Bucerotidae > Buceros > Buceros rhinoceros. The sequence continues at coordinate 32,432 of NW_010389223.1, forward strand.
CACAGCGACTGCTGCTGGCAGTGCAAATCCTCTGCCTGCTCAGGGCTCAGTGTCGCCGCACGTTCGGCTGGCCGAGCGCAACGCCCTTCATTTCTGTACGACGCCGGGATGACTGACAGCCCCTCCTTTTCCTAAGGAGGCCAAATTCAATCTAGCTCCTTTTGGGACGCCCTCCTGAGACCCACCCAAGTCTCGTCTCTCCAGTCCTGCTCCTGACCTGTCTGTGCTGCGGTAGGTAGCGAGCAAAGCCTTTTTGTCATCAAGTCAATCCCCAGCCCTGCTCGAATGTCGTACCTTTTCAACATACCTGACGGGGCAAGCACACCGCGGCTCTGTCTGCAGAGGCTGAGCACTCATGTGGCTTTTCTGGGAGCTCAGCAATAGCTGAATGAGGCTGCAGATCTCTTCTGTTGGGAAGATCTCAAGGCACACCTGAACAGATGGGCTTTCCTGTTTGCCACAGCCGCAGCCAGGGCTCCTAACAGTCTGCATATCATCACGGTGATCGTGGCAGATGAATGCAGCAGCCTCCTCGCAGGTCAGCGAGCATGGCCTTCAGTCCCATGGCCCGAAATGCCAGCACTCCAGCCGAACAGAGCTCTCCCAGCCCAGCCCTCCAGGGGAGCGGGGCTCTGCCGGGATGCATGCACTGCCCTAAGGGGTGGTGGCTGCGATGAGGAGGGGAGAGAAAGATACATCATGGGTAGGATTTGACCAGAAGTCTTTAATCACACCACCTGCCTTGCTGGCTGTATTCCATGGAAGCTACGGTGGATATCACAGGGTGTCACGGGTCTCCTTTCCAGGCTCCTTCTCCCCACGTCATACCCACACCGTCGGCTGTGCCTCACTAAGGCATCACAGAACTGGCACCTATGTCTGATAAGCCGCTGTGACACGTTCACTTGCAAAGCTAAATGATACAAAGTTCTCAAAATAAAAACCAACATGAAAGTACAGAGTTGGAAGTGGAGATCTTCTATTCTTTCCTTGCAACTTGACAGGACAGAATGTCATCCTTGCCTTCAGTTTCTGATATAGTTGTGTATACACACACATATATACACATAAATATATTCCGATTCTATCCAGCAGCTTCTGAGGTAACTAAAATACTTGCATACGCTGACAGACCAGCAAAGCACTCGTAAGCGCCACGTGTACGAGAATAAATTTCTCTCTACTCTGAGCAGCTTTTGATATTCTTGCTCCTATCAAATAGCTCACACATCCTAAAGACAAGGCCAATTTGTTCTAGAAAATTCCAGAACATTCTTATTCTTAGCATAAAAATGTATTCTTAACATTTCAGAGCTTCCCCAGGCCAAACACTGCCACGACACAAAGTTCACGTGCTGGGAAAGCAGGCTGTGTTCTGCTGAAGCGCACACGGCGAGCGGGCAGATCACAGGCCAACACACACAGACTTAGGGGATTGTGCATTTCTTTAGCCTAATCTAACCTGAATGCCTGTTTGTAATGGAAGCGAATATCTAAACAGATTATTAAATGTAACAGCAACAGCTTATGGAAATCACTGGGATTATCCAAATCCTAGAAAAGACAAAAGTAAAGAAGAGTGTTTCAGTAACATGATCTGCCAACATAGGACGGAAAATCTTTAATAGCACCTTGCCAGAAACAATGCATGGCAGAGTCTGCTTTAAACAAGATGATTTTTCAGAATATTGTTACTGACTTTTTGTATAGTGTTAGTGAGGTTTGTGTACACTAATAAAAAATGAAAGCTGCTATTAAAAACAAATCAATGGACTGTACCTGGTTTTGATCACAAGAGCTGGCCATTTGCATCGGTATTTGCAGCATCTGTTCCAATTAAGACTTGTTTTCTAGTTTAAAGATATTAGTCCAATCACTAGTGTTCTGTTGAAAACATGAATAGAGCATTGTTCTGGCAGAATGTAGTTAAACAGACTCCACAGACTCTATTAAACAGCTTTGCTCCCCAATTAGGATGGGAAGGGGGCCGGCAGACATGACTGTACTGTGCACCCTCTGTTCCACATGGATTTTTATGGATTCATAGTCAATGAAAACAGTTAACGTGGAACATGTGTTAGGAAAACGCAGCCCACGTGCTGCCTAAGAGCATGGCAACTGGTGCATCAACCAATGGATCAGGACGAATGGACACCAAATCGAGTGGTGGTAAAACACAGGAACGGTGAACCACGCTGCTGCCGCGGGAGGAAAAGAATTGTTCAAAGCTTTGGCAACACAGAATCCTCAATGTCTTAAAGCAGAGAAGGACTATGCTCACCTCCGCATTAGGTAGCTTTAGACCTCGGGCTGATGACCACAGGAGGTAGTGGGGCTTGCCCAGGGTGTTCTGTACTTGACAAAGTGGGTTTTTATTGCAGACAGTTTGAAGGCTAATATGGAGAGATGATAGAACCCAGTAGAGATGGTGTGGTGTCAAATACTGCATATGATACGAGAGTGGAGATGATAAGCAGTGCATATTTACCTCCTTTATTCGACTAGGGGTAGAAAAAGGCTACAGGAGCTAGAAAGATCTCTAGGACATTCTGCTGAGAATAACTGTTGAGAGTTTGATATTCATTGAAGGTAACATGAAAACTAGGTTGGCGGTTCTCAAGAACTCCCTTTTAGAATGAGTTTCCAACACCTAAGATACTGCAAATTTATTTTCTGATTTCTATCAGGGTAAAAAGTGGACATACCTGGCACATCCTGGCACCAGAAGACACATACAGGCTTTCTGGGGTTTACTGTTACTTGCTTTCGGATCTCCACAAAAGTGTTCTGTGCACTTCATGCGGGTCATCTCTGCAGATCTGAGGTTCTGCACTTTGGACCATTTCTGCTGAACCAGCTGTCCCCATATTTTTGCCTTGCTGTCCACCTGGGTAATAAAACAGAAAGCTGCCACAGAAGCACCACTGCGATACACCCAGGGGAAACAATTCTACCTCATGTGCAGGCTATTCTTCCCATGGAGCCTTCAGAGGATTTTTTTTTTTTTTTTTTGCAGTTGCATGGTGTCTACAGACAGTTAGAAGTGAGTTACTGCAACAAAGCGCTTGGGAATTCCCTGCAGCACCAAGGGCAGGAGTGACACCAAGAGCTTTGCACAGAAGAAGCCTCAATCCCCAGAAAGGAGCCACATTTCGAGCAATGCAGCGCTCTGGTACTACTCCTTCTTAAGGTACTGCCTGGCTGCAGTCGGAGCCAGCTGAGGGTAACACTGCGGGGACTGCCCACCACCTTTTGGGCTTCATTTCCCAGCCCACAAGCTACCTTTCTTTCAACAAAATTCCTCAGCATCCCAGCCGTGCTCCGCGACAGCTCGCCTTGCTGGTGGAGGACCAGGCAGGGCGGGTGCCCGAGGAGGAGGCTACTGGGAGAAGGTCCTGGAGTGACTGGAGTCAGACTTCTTACCAGAGCCAGCGCTCAGAGGGGCAGCAGGGCTTGGACGCCTGGTCCTCATGGGCAGCTTTAAGGCATGTGCAGGGAAATGTACCTCGTATCCCCTGCTGCAATTTTATAAGGTATTACATACCCTACTGAGTACCAGAGCTGCTGCTGCTCTGACTCCAGCTAATTAGCTTTCGTAGCTTTGATGGATGGATTGATTCAGCAGTTAAACAGAGATAAATTAACTGTCTATCTAAAGAGTTTAAGTGAGGGGGAATTCCGATTAGAATGTTATTTCATGCAGCGCTGCTCTTCTTTCTCAGCAAATGCTGAAAAGCAGCAGCCTCCCTTGCAGAGGAAGCCCACAGAGCTACGTCCAGCTCAGCCCTGCAGAGCTCTCCAGGAATTTAGCAAGTCTGCCGGCCTTCAGAGGACGTGTTTGGGTTGAGCTATGCGCTTGGTGCAAACCAGTGATGCTGCGATGACTTCTACAGATTGAAGAAATGCGCTATGGAATTTAATTTCCTAAGAATCTCAGAACTATCTGAAATGCACTTTATTCTGAAACCCATTAGAATGCCCCAAATCCAGCAAAAAGTCTGATTTTTTATTCACTGTAAAGGACTTTTACGTTAAAATGCTTTTTTGATCCTGAAGTAGGAAATATCTATAAATGTTTTTAAAAGGTGTAATTACAGAACTGATATCAAAACCTTTACAACTGTGATGAGGGCTCAGAGAAAGCGAGGTTTTGTTAAAATTGCATGCATCATTGAAGTACCTCAATGCACAAGTAGTTTAAAAAAAATAAATAAAGCCATCACCTAAATATGTTAAACAAACATGCATTGAGCTAGATGAATTTTAGAGCGTTTCACATAAATATTAACTTTTAAAGCTTTCCAACTGACAAAATTAAGGCAACAGAGAATGCCACTTTACTTGCATCCTCATACACTCAAGAGTGCTGGAATGGAATCAGTAGGGGAAAAGAAACAAAAACAAGCAAATGCAATGTAAAAAACAGTGCTTTAACGTTTCTGTAGACAAGGCCAAGGAAAGCTGGCACGGGGATGAACTTCCCTGGATGCCTCACCTCTTCAGTAGGAGTAATGTGCTAGCACTAGACAGGCCAGCCAACTCCTAACTGTTGTCTCTTCACTCAGGTGCTAGAACACGTGTGCCCAATATTCAGGTCACCAGGCATTAAAGTGTGCCTTGTTTTACATCAAAAATGTAAAAAAGACTGATGAGGAGACTAATCAAGCAGCCTTTAGGTAGAACAAAATAAAAGTTTTCCCGGTCTCTTTTTAAAATACTCTGACTTTTTAGAGCCAACCTATCTGAAAAGTCTTCCTTGGCCTCGCTCCGTTTGGCTGCCCAGTTTCACCAGTTAGCCCTTCCTGCTGGGGGTCGGGAATAAGATCTTTTCATGGACAGAACTGTGATTCGTTCCCTACTGCCCAGATGAAGATCTGTCTTCAACCGGAGACAAAAGCCGCTTTCTCTGAAGGCCAGCGTGGAGCAACCCGCCTGGTTTCATCTGTCGAGCTCAAGGTGCTGAAGCCAAGTTCCACCAAATGCTGCTGGCGTCTTCCCCGCCTCCACAAGCCTTTTGACCATCTCTTCGTGGGAGGCTCTGACACGTGTTAGCTGCTGCAGTGCATCTCCTCCGTGAATTACACCCAGCTTTGGCTGTGCCGCCGGGGCTCTGAAGGGAGGACAACGCTCGGGGGGGACAAACATGCCTCCACAGGAGATAAGCAGATAAACCAGAAAGGGACGACGTCTCTCGCAGACAAAGCACGTTCCTTTTTGTATTTTTTGGTTACCATAATGAGGCTTAGTCACACCAAGGAGAGCCAAGGGTATGAGATTTTCCTGTTCTGTTGAGGAGGCTGTAGATACATTACAACTAATTACTCCTTGTTTTATGCTCCAGTAGGACGAGAAATTCCGTTTAAGTCAGGATAGGAATTAATGCCAGCGGACAATTTCTTGTACTGGGTGAAAAGAACGAACCAGGCAGCATTCAGCAGGGGAGCTCCCGGGAGCAATCGCACTGCCCCAGCTCCAGCATCACCACCAGTCATTGTGCATCTCATGCAAATCGAACAGGCTTTGATAACAGACTCAGCTCTTTCTGGGAGAGAAAACCATGACAGCCTTTACTGCAGAAGCACAGTATCCCATAAATATGCTGAAACAGGTTAAATTCAGGCAAGTACTTTTTAAATTCAGACACAACTCATGTCCCCAGCATAGTTCTACAGATTTTATGAGCTGAAAAAAAGCCATTGTGCACCTTCTGCACCTCACCTATGCCGCAAGGACAGTCACGGCTCCTGATAAACACGAGTGATAGAATCTTATCCCAAGGCCCTTGCAAACCAACACAGAAGATTAATTGCGAATCGATACGCTGATAAGAGCGAGCGAGGAGCTGGGTCCCGCCGAGGCCGAGGCTGTGGCCGCAGTGCCCCGCGCCGGCTGCTGAACAGCACGGCACCAGGTCGGTCAAACTGTCAGATGGTTTGCTGTGGTGTGCACCTTTGTGAACAGTGCTTGAAAAGAGAAGAAGAGAGCCATGATGATCGCGGTTTTTGTTTGCTCTTGCCATAGAAACCCACAGAGCGAGGTCAGTTCAGTGGTCCCCTCAGCTGCAGTGCCCGGACAAAGATTGTCCGGTCGACTGGGAAATGCCGGATAAAACTCATGTTACCTCTGTCTCTCCTACAGCACCACACACGTGCACATGAAAGCCTCAGCGCCCAGGGACCGCACTCAGAGCCTGTATCTCCATCATCTGCCGGGGAGCACAGGCAGGTCTGTGCACCGGTCCCAGCGCTGCCAGGCAGAATCACTTCCATTCGCAGGGAGATTTGGGAGAGAGATTTTAAGTTTGCAAAGTACTTCCAAGCTCTGAGCACAAACTACTACTATTAATAGGATATTTTAGCCCATCTGGGTAAACTGTGCAAACAGCAGCAACATTACCCAGGGCTTCTCATGTTTATGCACTTCAAGCAGATCACCTTACTCTTTGTAAGCAAGTAAGTACGGCTTTATATCACATTCGACTTGGTTTTGGTCTTTCTGAGGCTGTTTAGCCTTTTGTTATTATTTTAACTGTTTATTTCTTTAACAGCTCATTATTTTCAGTAGGCTCCTGTGTCTCATTACACACAGTTCAGTTTTAAGAGGGAAGTTGTACTTTATACAGCTTTATTCTGCCTGAAAAACATAGTCGTGTTTCCTATTCTGCTGATAGTCATCTATATAAAAGACTGTTCTGTGCTTTAGGTTAGAATCCTTTTGTGTGAAAAGTTTTACTTGCTTGAAGTGAACTGGAGAAGTCCCCAGGCGCAGCGGGTGAGGCTGGCATCAACCTACACAGCGACATGCAAGAGAATCCAGCCCCCACCCGTCTCCTGCGTGTAAAGGTGTGGCGTTCGTCCTCCCCTTCTGAAGCCTGATGACTTCACTACGCACAGAACTGTTCACGAGCACAAGCGTAACGAGCACGTTAACTTACTCGGCACTGATATCTCATCTGGTTTCAGTTAGGAATACACGCAGACACCCACCTAAAGCGAAGCGGAAGCATCTGACAAATTTATGTTTTGCATCACGGGTGTTTCTTTTCAGAACAAGTTATTAAAAAACTGGAATTCATGGGCCATTTTTCTTTGGCTCACTGTAAGAAACTCCCAGGCTTTAAGGTTTAGTTTGCTACTGGAGTAATTCAAAGTAGCCTGTTGGTGGAGGGCCCCAGTTAGGGATCTCTGGGTCAGATGTGCCACAGCACATATCTCTTTCGATGAACGCTTACGTTACCTAAGCATGCAATAACCCACACTTTTGTGAAGCTGAGATTGCGAGGAGAAGATAAATCTGTGCAGTGCTCTCACTTGCCAAGATCCCTATTCGGTAGCAACTGGGTCTCCTGGTAAGGCCACGAGAGCCCGTGGAAGGCCGAGGGATGGTTCCAGTTTTAGGCTATGTCCGACTTTAACAGCCCCACCAAATCCAGTAGTTTTTTTGGAGGACAGGGTGAAATTTGCTTCACAAAATAACGGGTTCTGTCATTTTAGCTGGCACAGCCTGTGTCTGTCCCCCAGCAGGTAGCACCCGGCAGTGCTGGAGTCAGTGGTGTCTCCGAACATCACTAGATAGAGGCACCTCTTTTTTCTACAGCTGTGCCTCCAGAGCCCCAGCCAGCGTCACACACCGTCAGCAGCGATGTGTGATTTGCTTTTACCCATCTCTCCTTTCTGGAGCAGTTCCCCTGCTGTGGGGTGTGTGGTACATGCTACTGATTAAAGTGACAGCTCAACTAACACACCCTTGTGAAAGAAAACCGGTTAAAAAAGAAAAACAGTACTCAAAGAATTTGGGAAGCTGATTTTCAGCCCAAACAAATTAGAGAGAGAAAGTGGGGTAGGGGAGGGCAAGATGGAGAGAGAAAAAAAACAACCCCAAGCTCTGGAACCACTGAATTACCCTCAGTTCTAGGAGCCCGGCCAACACAGCATACGAATGATTGCACAGGCAGTTCCAAAAATGACACACACGCTCTCTCCCTGGTTCACTCGTGGCAAACCTGCAGCAATGAGGTTTTTTTTTTTTTTCAAATGCCCCGGAATTCCCATGAAAGCACTGGAAGGAGCCAAAGCAAGAGGAGCTCAGATAGTCAAGCACTGCAGTAGCGCCCTGTATTTAAACACTTGTACAAGCCCTTCAGTTCCCAGCTGAGAGTCCAGCCAGAGGCAGCCTTTGCCCAACACCTTCCTTCAAAATACAAGTCCAGAAAAGGCTACAGCCTGTCAGCCCCACTAACCCTTTTTTTTTTTTTTTTTAGTTGTGAATTTAACATCCCTTTTCAGATATTCAGCCTCTTACAAAGGAGGTAAGTCTCTCTCTGGTGTTTTTTTGGAAGGAAAATGTGGCATGCACCTATTTCGTTTCATTCTGTGCCAGGACCTATAAAGTTACTGTGGGCTGCAACTCCTGCCAAGTTCTAAAGGTGACGGGGCAATGGGCACCCAAAGGACGCTTCTATCAATGCCCTTTTATTTCCCTCTCTTTCCCCTTCCACCGAACTTTTTTTTTTCTAATAGAATTACTCTTATCTGCAAGTGATTTAAACTCTAAGGTTTACAGAAGATTTAAAGAGTGCGAACACAGTTGGAATGTTTTAAACTAACAGTACAAGTTGCATTTTAAGAAAATAATTAACTCCCAGGGGAGGTGCGGTTCTTGGAGTAATGACAGATTCAAGGCTGGCTTTCCCTATATGGAGTTTCCAAATAATAAAATATCTTTGGTTCCCTACTGGTGTCAGATGAGAACCTGTTAGTGTGCTAGTTGCTAGTGGACTGTCATAAGTTTGGGGTGGTTTTTTTTTGGTTGATTTTTTCTTCAGTGGGCCCGTTAGTGTTTTAAAGACACAGTACGCAGGAGGTAATCCTGCGCGCAAAGCTTTAGCACAAAACATTGTAAAGGCATTGAGTTTCTGTGCTTGCAGCCTTCCCCCATCCCTTTTTCTTGCTGAAATAGAAGAGAAGACTTGCCTCTGGCTTTGCACTCCTGGGCTCCTTATGTCTCTGGTCTTGCCAAGGGCTTCTCACAGCCACAGAGAAGCCGAAAAGGAGACTGGCACAGGGCACACAGCTCAGACTAACTCGCCATCCCTCTCACGTCCAGCACCAGTGATCACTGACAAGGTACAAGAGCAGCTGCACACCCTTTGCCTAAGGTGGCTGCTGCAGCCAGGGCCCAGATGGACAGCATTTCATCATCAGCTTTCAAAGTTCAGCTGGAGGAAGAGAGCTGCTGGACCCGTCACTAGCTGTCCTTGGGTCCAAACCTCAAGGCTTTTGCCCTGGCATCATATAAAATCCCCAAATCTTTGGCCTTTAAGGTGAAATACAAGTATTGCTCCTTTACTAAAACCTCATGATGTGCTCCCTTCCTTTGACTGTGCAAAGCCTGGCGTTTTGATTGGATATAGTTCGCTTCAGCTTGGAGGGTTTGACGAAGGGAACGGACCAGCCAGTTCATGGAAACAACATGTGGGAGGCATTTAACTCTCCAGCAGGTATGGGGAAAGAGGAACAGTTTTGACATTTGTTGTATTTTCGATTAACAGTTGTGTTACAGGTGTCTTTCAAGTCGTTTGTCGAAAGAAGGGTCAGAAGATAAATCTGAATGATGAACCAACCCTGTGATGTGAAACACATTTAGGAAAATGCTCTTAGAAAAAGGGGGAAATGGAAAGACCAATAGCATAGCTGTTTTGTCCCGTACAAAGTCCAATGTGTATATTGAACCTTCTTTTTAAAAATGTGACAGCTCGCCGTTGGAGGAAAGCAGCGTTCACACTGACCACGCTGTCCTGTGCTGCTGTGGACCACAAAGACCACACGGATGTAGTCTCAAGTTCTCTTCCATCCAGCAGATAGGGCTGTCACCTCTTTCAGTGCTTGGGAATTATTCCCATAGCTTAGAACAGCTCCTCAGGCCTGATCCCATGAAAAAGCCTCTCAGGGATAGCGCTTTCCGCAAATTTAATTACTTGCAAAACCTTTGGTCATTAACACCCAACCTGAATTCTATTGCGGGCCACAGGCTGTTAAAAGAAATGAAGTGTCCATGCTCCCTAAACAATGCTTTTTTTAACTGCAGCTTTGATTAAGTCTGAAGCCACAACAAGGGAATCCTATTGCTAACGTCCTCACCCTATTACTCTATCTGCTAGAAACAGTTACGAGGTAATTATTTCCTCTTGAGTTCTTGTATGACACTTCATGATGCTGTTGGCCATCCCTCAGGCCACTGGATTTTGGCACGTGTGCACATATGGGCCAAAACCGTCTAGTCACCGCGATGAAACCTACCCCTCTAATTGGCCAGCACGCCGCTGGGAGCTGGTTAAAGGTAGCGAGGGTCGCTGTTAGGGAAGGCTTTGTACGAGGCAGGACTCAGCTGGGCAGCACTAACTCGCACTGGATGCCAAGCCATCAACAAAAGAGGACGTGAGCCAGGTGACCACTGCGCATCATCAGCTCTGCAGACCTCAGAAGGCACCCACGCTCTCCGAAAGCTTGTCTGAAAGTTTCTGCAGCAGTCTGTTAGGAGACTCCCTGTGATGGAGCAGCTATGGTGCACAGCTCAGACTCCATGGGTGGAGGCAGATCTCGTTACCTTCCTTTTGCCTCACTCTGGAAAGGGCTCTGTGAGGGACACAGTGCAGCTGCTGCTCCTGTTTTTCCCGCAGCTTCTTTGCATAGCCTGGCTCGAGGCAACACAGGGCCCAGGTCTGGCTCTGCTGGAATGAAGCTGGCTGGAGAATGACACATAACTAAATCTGAAGGCATGTACTCACAAAGGGAGAGCCCTCTCAGGCTGCCTGCAGTAGGGATATTTTATTGCTTTCATAATATTTTCTGGGTTTTTAAACACAAACCACATGTTTAATATTTTTCTCAAAATTTACACGTTGCACTTGCTGGATAGCGTTCATTCTAGCACCCACACCCCAGACCTATCTCAAAACCAGAGAGGGAGGAGAAAGAAACACACCAACACCTGCCTTGGTATCATCCCTTCAGGAAAACTGCGTTTACTGGGTGTTGTGGGTGTTGTAAAAACAGAGAAATTAGGCTGTGCCTCGGGGACAATCACAGCCAGTTGTACTCATATTCACAGCCAATTTGCTGCCAAGCAATTCACAGATCGGTGAGATCTACACACGCAAGAACCTCGCTTTGTGAATCGTGTCCTAGAAGGGAAGGCCAATCCCCTCATGTGAAATCAATGGGTGTTAGACGCCCAAGTGCTGTTGGAAGTCCCGTTAAGTAGCTCTTGCATCTGTAGGTTCCCTTTAGCATCCATCACTCTCCACTAGGGTCTAATGGGTGTTGAATCAAGACCTCGATGCTTTCTGACTTTTCCCTCACTTCTCCCACCTTGTGAGTACCCACACGTACCAGGTCCACAGTCCAAAGAAAATAAAGGTCCCTGCCGTGACAGCTGAGGTGCTTTCACACAGAAGCACGGTGGAAATGGTCCTGCAACGCTGCACGCAGCGCGAGAAGGGCAGCGAGTCACCCAGCCCCTCCTCCCCACTTTCTTCTGGCCCTGGAATCATCCACAGAGAATGCCGCACTATTACAGAAAAGGTTGATATTAGACATTTAGTGATCGTACAAAATTTTGAGGACTTACATCTGTTGTTACACATTTTAAGCAGCATATTCTCCAAGGCAGAGCTCTGTGTCCCTGGGTGGGGACAGTCCGCACCATGCTGTGCATTGCTTCGTTAGGACTCATTTTGATGGAATAGCACGTTAAAAATGCACGTAAAACTCACACAAAGGGCCAACATTTGTGTGTCAGGGCTGCTCTAACAGGATGCTTTCACAGCCACCGCTCTTAACTCTCTTTTCCTCACAAGAAAGAGTAGCTGGCGCGTTTACTCCAACTCCTGTCACGTTGCAGCATTGCCAAAACACGTCTGTCGTTGTCAAATGCGTACTTAGAGCTGGGCAACACAAGGACTTTCCCTGACAGACGAACAGCATCATCTAGGGGCCAGAGATCACACAGACGTGGCCAGGGGAGCTCAGAGGTCTGAGAAGAACCACTCCTGAGCCGGATAAAGCGGTGGGAGAGGACCACTGCTTTACTCTTGGCTGAAGCAACACACCGTGCGATGTCTCTTAGCAAAACAGGCTGGAGTTGAGCTGCTTCGGTAGTACCAGTCATCTTTACTTTGCTCTCTGAGCTGGCAGGAAGCACGGCAGCCCCGTTTCAGAGTTTGCACAGTCACAATAAATAACAGCATGGCAGAACTTGCTTCAAAAAGCTCCAGAGATTTGGCTAACATGACTCGGATACACCCAAACGGGGGCTGGCTTCCCCCGTGCCTGCTCAGTCCCCGTGCCCCCAGCCCTTGCCCCTCAAGGGGAAGTTTATCGCCAGGCAAGGCACAGTCTGGGAGAAAAAGTACTCGCAGTAGTAGAGATAAGCTCCCACGAGCACACACTGAAATCAGTTGAGACACACACCACCCCCGCTCCGCCCGCCGCCGATGTCAGTGGCACAAACTCCGGCTCGGTGCAGGAGGCAGAGCATGTCATGGCCATCAGCCCTCTCGGCGGCAGAGCCACTAAGCCTCTGCCTAATTAAAATGCTGTCTCCTACAAGCTGTGGTTTGACTCTTAAATAAACAGAAAGGATGTAAAACTTCGTTATTACAATGATGAGTCTAAACCACTTTATGTCCAGAGGGAAGTGATATTCACTGAGTGAATGAAAACTGTAAAAACAAATAAATAAATGATCCCATCCCCAGGGGACAATTACAGTCAATTGCTCTTGTACTCACACACAATTTGCTGCCGAGAAATTCAGACTATCAGAATTTACACATGGAATGATCCCTGTGAGGCAAGAATGTCCTAAATGATGGCCGATTTTCTTGTATGAAATTCGGGTTTGTGACTGAAATCCTCTGACTACAGCAGTGCAGAGATACCAGCCAGAGCCCGGGAACTCCTGAAAACTCCTGATTACAAACACCAACTGCCACAGCTCTAACAACGGCAGCTATTGGTTTGCTGAGATCAGTTTAAGACACGCTTTTAGTGCTTTCATCACAATACAATAATGAAAAATGTGATTTCCTTGTCTTGTCACAGTAGGGACGCAGGAGCTGTTTGCATTTTGCTGGGCAGGTGAATGTTCACGCTTTGGGAGAACAAAAGCCTAAAAGGGACTTAGCACTCATGACGTCGGATCCAGCTTTAAGCAGCAGGGCTGGACTAGAGCATGTTTAACATTTACAGAGGAAGCAGATGCGTAACCCAGGAGGGATGCAGGACTCAAGCTGGTTAATTCATGTGTCCCGTCCAAAAAATACATAGAGCTCGAAGCCAGACAAGTCCAGTTCAATAGTTACTTTTAGGACCCTGCAAATAGGCACATTCTGCAAGACACTGTCAGCTGGGAGCGGAAAGGGAAGAAACCACACAAAGAAGGGACCTGGCCTCAACTTAAAGCCAAGCCTAAGCGCAAAGCCTTGGCCACTGCGTGGCTGCGGTGGGCACTGCAGCTCCTCTGGGAGGACAACGCCAGGCTAAACACGCTGGCACAAGGAAAATGAGACAGAAGAGTGTTTAACACACACAAACCCACCCCAACCAAAAACAAATGATGAAATAAGGGGGGTCCCGACAGTCCGTGTTCTCAAACGCGGAGTTTGGGGCCATCCCTGGCTGTTATTTTCACAATACCTTGCATTCATTACTTTATTTAAAAATGGTGTACTGTGTCTGGAAAACAGGAAGTAAGCCATAAATCTCTAGTTTAAAAGCCATCTGAAGCCTGTGGACCAGATATGTTCTCAATCAGTAGTCAGGCAGTAAATAAACATTTATATACAGCAACTGCTCTCAACCAGCCTGACCTCCGGCTATTACAGGGCACATAAAGAGGAAATTTGTTTAGTCCCATAAAAGCCCAGGCAATATATCAATAGATTATTAAAAATGGAAACAATGTAGGCTAATGGATTATATTGATTTTAATAAACATAAGTATATGGGATTCAAAGATAAGAGTCCGATGCGACATGTTTCCGAGCTCACCTTTTGGGCTATCTCCTAAAATGAGCAAAACTGCATCTGTCAAGAATATCAGCGGCTGCTATGTTTTGCATGGCACATTTGACATATCTTTGGCTGAAGGGCTTAAATTGGAGGGTTTGCATTTTCATTTCTGCTTATGAGCCATGAATGCCCTCAAAAAATAAAACCTGTACATCTTTAAATGTCACTGCTGTACAGAAAAAATGCCAAGCGGTGGTCGGCTGTCCTCAGGCACCCCGGCTGGAGGACACACACGCTACTGGGTATTTTTTTCATTTTAGGAGGTTTGTTCACTCTCGCTGTGGCTACTGTTGGTGGCAGACACTACAGCCTGAATCTCTCCGTTTCAGAAGCCTGGCAGGATGCTCAGGTAGCCCCAGTTCAGTCCTCCAACAACCGCCAAGTCGGAAACCAGCTAAGGACATTTGTCACTGCAGCGGTTCCGACAGTGCCAGATCCCAGCAATCCTGCAAACCAGTCTGCTCAGCAGACAGGCAGTGTGGTTCTGAAAAATGACTTCTATTTCTAACTCTAGGAGAAGGGTGGTGGAAGAATTAAATTCATCAGCCAGGCCTTCTCAGGGACGACGGAACAGAGAGGCTTACGAAAACAGCCAGGCAAAGGCAGCCCTGCAGATGACATTGCGTTCGCAACTGTGGCGTAACAGGTTCTGGGATGAAGGGAGCTCTGAAGTCTAGTAACATTCTCTAAACGTCAGCCCAGGAAACAGTGTGTTCTAAATGAAAATGGGGTCAGTGTGATTACAAGTGTAAGCTATCTATCTCAGCAATTATAACCAGACTCAATTAAAGCAACCCTTGGTGTAAAGAATGGAACCATCGACAGAACCTGAAGCTCTTTTTCCACTTGGAGGAGAGGTTTTCCATCAGCAGCAAGGCATCAGTGCTTGCACCATAAGGATTTAACAGTTCAGAAGACCTGAATTCACACTTCCCTCAAAGCAGACTCAGGTCTCTAATTATGAGCTCCCTTAAAACTCAGAGTCAGTCAGCTCTAACCTTTGTGGAAGGTCAAGACACCCTCCTAACTTACAGAAGGACACGTGTCATGCATTTTATCGTATCAGTGAAATGCTGCTTGAAGGCAAATGAATGCAGGGCTAACCTCGGAGCTGGGACGTATACCCAGGAGTTGAATATTTATGAGATACCATCGGAACTGCCCAGGTTTGTTGACATCATAAGGAATAGTTATAAGAAATTATTTCTCTTGCTGCCTGCAATAAAGATGGAAAATAAAGGAACAAGCCAAACACACTCCTTTCATTAAATCGCTAGAGATGATCAGCGATTGTCCAAAGGACAGACACGAAGGTCTGTCCTCCTCTGTGCAGTTCTTCCCTTGCAAAAGGAGGGATTAAAAGCAGGTGAGCATAGGTGAGCATCCATTTACTTAAAAGGTCTGGGGTTCTCCCCTCAAACAAAACTCAGTGTCAGACTTGTTGGTTTGTTCTCTTTTTTCTGGTTACAAACCAACAGCTGAAGTCTTTATTTAGTGTCGATTGTTTTCTAAAGAAGAGTACAAGACTCAACTTACAGTAAATGTATACCGCTGTTCATTAGCTCCCAACGGTAGAAATAACACCCTTGCAAACCCTGAATACCTCACAAATTACAGTAATCTGCAATTATAAACTACAGTGTTAATGAGGGCTGATTGCCTGCTATTTGTGATGCCACCTATAAATGCCACTTGCATTTTACAGCATATTGAAGTTAACAATCTGTTTTGAGAAGATCACTAATAGTCAAATGGACTTTTATGGATACCTTTTGTGATTTCGATTGGTTACCTAGAAACCAACCGTGGCCACAAAGCATTTATCCTCACCCCAGATCTGCACTCAGTTGATTCTTCCCGGCCCTGTGATCTCCCTCCAGTACTGATACTGATCTTTATGCAGGAGGGCTGGTTTTCTTAATTAAGGAGAGTAGCATCTGAATTTTTATGCTTGACCTTTAATCAACAGTATTTTGGTAAGTCTCTAAGAGGACTAATTGTGTCATTCATATACTTAAAGGATAATGTGCCTTGCAGAGCAGTACAGAAGGTAATAAACAGCTTTTACAAGAGATTAAACACCCAAGCGCAGCGAAAGCATTTAGATAACTGCAAAAGCCATTTATTGACACTGTTCTGATGCCAAAAACACACTTGTCTTATACAGTTCTACTCACAAAAAAAGCAGCAAACCCCCCTCACAGTGATTGCTTTTCTTCCTTTCTAGAAGTTCTCTGTGCTTTTGTCCCAGACCTATTTCTTCAGAAAGTCAAAGTCACTTTTTGGGTGGTTTGCTTAAGAAAGAAAAAAGAAAAGCTCTAAAGATAACTGAGAAACGTGTTATTTGCAGTGAGTGGATTCAATTTCCATAACAGGGACAATCTTGGACTGATTGACTTGAATTGAACCTGGATTTGTGCTTCTTTTCTCAACAGTAGCACTGATACCTCAACCAGAACAGACCTGGAATGCACATGTCAACAAGTGAGTGCAATATTTGGGGTGTGTGGGGAACTATGAACCAAACTGAACAGGGTTTTTTTGCAGAGATGTAGTAGTAAAAAAAATAGTTGTCAAAATATGAAGACAAGTTGTTGCCAAAAGGAGGAAATGAGAGACTAGAAAAAATAATTCTAATTCAACTTTTATATTTCATCATGCTTGACTCACAGCAGCTGATGATCATTAAAATCTGATGGCTTAATGCAGTTCTCTGCATCTAACAGCGCAGGGTCACCAATAAAGCCTAAACGTTCTAAGAAGCTGTTTCACAGTCGTGAAACCCTCAAACTTTTCTTCCTCAGCACCATTTAATGCTGGTGAGGGCACAGAGAAGGTCAGTGAGGTCAAACAGCACGAACATCTGTAGTATCACACCAGCATGGAGGTGGGTACTGAGGATAACTAGTTCTTCTAAGGTGTCATGAACTGAGTCTAAAAGATGGAGAAACTGAATTCACTCCCTCTCCCAAGGGCTCTGAGCAAGGATTTAATTGCTTTTTTTTAATGCTTCTGAAATTCCAGTCAACAGACTTTAAAACCGACAATTAAACAACCTTTGGACAGCCACAAGAGCTCAGTATAAACTGTTACTGGTGTCATCTCTTCTGGAGTTCTTTTCTGTATCAAAGGGAACCTTTCCTAGTTGGGTGTAGCAGGGCTAAGGCAGGAAAGGATGTTTGAAGTTAGGAGAAAGAAAAATAAACCATATGTGCCAGTGTGTTATTGTCTCTGTCTCCTAACAGGTAATTCCCCGTAAACACTCCAAGAGCACGTCCAAACCAGACACTTCCACAAGGCACATTCAGCACTGAGGTAGTTGCCACAGATGTCCTGAGCAAACTGTTTCGAGAAACCTGACAAAAGTCAGGTTGCCCGGGTTTAAGCCCTGTGTTTGGCCTGCTTTCTGTGTTCCCTCAGGCTGTTGCATGCGTGTGCCATGTTCTCACAACCCCTGCCACTGGGTACAGAGAGGAGAAAGCATTGTATTGCTGGTTGCTGTAGAAGAAAGGTCTCCTACGGCTCAGGGTCAGTCACTGTTTTGTGATAACCAAGACAATCAGTTTAGCGTTTGCTGGTGGCCCACACAGGAGGTCCTTTGCAGACAGACCAAGAGACTAATCAAGAGGTACAATTTAGGGGCTCAGATTAGTAAGACACCTTGCCACAGGCAGAGCTACCAAAGGAAAAGCATCTCCTGCCATCACCTCCGAGGCAGGAGTGCCTGCAAGCCTGCTGCCATGGTAGCCCATGGACCGACCCAAGCTCTGCTTCTGGAACCAAGAGCCGTGCGCTCACATCAGCTTGTTCCTGGGCTCCCACTCCCCAGCTCTTGGCTGGGTGGAGGGCCCAGGACAGCAGCGCACAGACCAAGATGTGACAGATCAGGAAAGCGCCTACAGATAGTCGGGACTTTAACACAGCACTGCAGCATGTGCAGCACCTTACAGAGCCCAGCCTGCGCCCGGCTGGACAGAGGACGGGGCATGTCTGCGTCATGATGCTATTTGTCATCTCTTAAGTCAGCACTTCCCAGGCGCGTGAGATAGTCCTGCACCAACACTGCTCGTGGAAGGCACAGGAGCTTGTATATTCACCTGCTCTGCAGAGCCGAGAGCTCATGCTCTCTCCCCTCTTCCCACAGCATTCTCGGGTCCACCACTGATCACTCCACTGCTTTACATGCCAGAGGAAACACCTGAGAAACGTTCAAGTACATGGACTTCTTAATCTTTCTTCCACAAAACATACCCCACGTTTACCTTTCAGACCTCTGGGAAATCTTTGTGTCTTTAACAGGTTCCTGCTAGTTTGCCACAGCCAGGAGGAGAGAACTAATGCATCCCCTGCACAGGGTAAGTACATACACTGCACAAAATATTAGCACAGATATGGAGCTATTAGAACAAACCCCACTCCATAAACAGACTTTAAATACAGGTAACCAAGATAACAGGAAAATAAAAGGACACATTAAAGTCATATCCCTTTAAAAAATTAAACAAATGAGTTTTATAGTGATAGGCACTTCAGAAAGCATATGTTTGAAAGTCTAAGGGCAAGTCAATAAGGCATGGCTAATTGGAGAACAAATTGACATTCATAAGCTGGCGTTGAACACGACCAGGGTAAACACGGTAATAGACAGTTAATGCAGTGGACAAGGGTGGGGAGGAGAAGCAACCCAGGCTGGGTAATGGAAAAGCACCAATTGAGCAAATTCGAAGCGCAAACACTCCGATTTCAGCCTGCTTGGCAGGGATCACCGACCACCTCACAGCTCTAAGTGGCTGCGTTGGGTTGTTGTCTTTGAAGAATGAGCGTGTCAACCAAAAACCCCCAAAGACGTGGAATCTATATAACGGCAAGTGAATCCGGGTTACTAAGTGCTCCCGGTGATAAGGTTCGGGTGGGTAAATACTGGTGGCTGCTCAGCACGGGCAGAGGGCTGAAACAGCAGCAAGCGTGCAACTGGCCAGGGTGTTAGTGGTGCGCTGTCTTAGCACCCAAAGGAGTCAAACCCCAAAAGAGTCGCTGGAATTAAGCTCTTCCCTCCAGAGGCGTCTGCTCTTCTAAGACCACTTGACCAGCTTTCCTTCCCAGCACAGTCATAACAAGGGGCTCTTCACCTACCCACGCATGGTCAGGTTTGTGTCCCTCCCATTCTAATCACATGCCTACTGAACATCTTTCCAGCATCGTTCAGGCAATAGCTGGGAATTCCCCGCCCTAGAGGTGCTAGGATGTATCTGAGGTCTTCTCCCAGCCCAGCCGGCAGAGCCACAAACAGCCCCCCACCGCCCGCAGGATGTGCAAGATTTTTATCGTCTAGCATCTGATATCAGGTTTCGCCTTCGCCAGACTTCCTTAACCCATGCCCTTAAGTTAAGCAACCACCACTGCAATGGTTGATACTAACAATTTACATGGCGTCTCAGGCATTTTGTCTAAAATTAATGAAGTCCAGCCATTACCAATTAACATTGTGCTCTTTACCCTGCTCCTCTGAAAGCGACTGACGTTACCTCCGCGATTAAAGGCTTCCAGTCGCTGGGAACAAGTCCCTTTGCCAGCCTGTAGTTTGGCTCAAAAAGAAGCTCATGCTTGCCCTACAACTCCAAACTTTGTTCTGGGTTCGCTGTGCTTGCAGAGAGGACAGCCCTTAGCAGAGGGTTGGTGATGATCTCCATACACCACCTGACAAGGCCATGATCTCTGCTTCGATTCCCCCTGATCTGTCAGCAACTCTCAACGTCTTTGGCCAGGAAACTCCTGGAGCACCGAAGGAGTGATTTCTTTTGTCAGAGTCTCTGGCTTTGCTTCATTCATCGATTAATCCAGAGCTGCCGATTTAGGGCTGCACATGATTTTCTGCAGACAGTTATCTGCTGATACCTTGTCCCACAGAGACATCTTTTGGAGCCCTTCTTGATGAACACATTTCCTCTCAGCTCTGAATCCTAGACCTAGAATTCAAGGCAACTCTAATGCAGATGACAAGCAGCTCTGCTGCCAAACGTAAACCATTTTTAGTGTCTTTATGTTTCAGATGTGAAGCCTGGTTTTGAATACCATTACTCTGATCTCAGTTACTTTACCAGCTTCAGCAGAGTTCCTCCAGTTTCCTCAAGAATTGGGGTTTTTTTTCCATTTTGTTGTTTTATTTAAACCTGACAAATGTCCTTGTCGCCCTCCCTGCTACAGATTGTATAAGCCTGTCTTCCCCGATGCCTTTGCTCTTCAGAAACTTGGATCCCATCCAGTCCCAATTTAGCCCTTGAAGACTCTTAAATATACCAACAAGACACTTTTTGTCATCAAAGAAATATTTTTATGTTGAGTCCTCTAAATAGATCTGGGAAGATTTTCAGATATATCTATATTAGGGGTGACTGAACCAGAATGGCTATAATAAGCAGCAGCTTTTTGCAGCTGAATAGGCAGATTTTCTTTTCCCCAAGCAATTCACAGCCGATTTGGGGTACGTGATGAGCCGTGTGGAAGCTGCACCAGTACAACGAGAAAGGTTTTTTCAGTGCTGGAGACGATTAGATGCATTTCCTCTCTGTGTACACACAGAAGAGTGTGTGTGAGGAAGGACCTGTGCTTTCCAACAGCCTCCTCTGTGTATTAACGATAAGCTCATTTATTTTTGCTGGTGCACAATGTAAGGCTAATATTGATAGTTGTCTGGGTCTCTCAAAGCCTGCAAATTAACTAACTACACACCGCTAAATTATGGAAACAGTTGTGAAGGATGCTTTCTCTAAAGCATTGACTCATGTAATTGATGACAATAGTTTCCTTTTTAACTGGTTGCTGCTACATATAGCGGGAGGCAGCATGAATTGCATATCCTCTATTGCTAAGTGACAGCTAAGATTAAGCAGATGCTCACTGGGGTATTATCCCTTACGCAAACAAATGATAATTTCCTTCATAAGCAACCTGACTCATAAGGAACTGCGTGGGCTCTGCTGTCTATTCGAGTTTCTTCCCCACCAGACAGGACATGCGGGGACTCTCGTTTACCTCTGCATGACTCGAAGGACTAGCTGGAGTGACTGAGATTGCAGCTGGGTAGAGGGGATGGGGGGGGTAATGGAGTGGGAAAAGCTGAAAGCCTGCACCTAGAATATCTTAGCTCACAGAAGGGTTGCAGTGACCACGTGGCTTTTGCACGCCGCATGTGCCGTTTTTTGTCCACTCCACAGCCACAGCGCTTTCCTTATGACCAACAATTACTTAAAGCTGAATAAAATACCCCGAGCACAGAGTGCAGTCACAGGTGATGTGGTATTTGGGCAAGTTCGTCTTTGAGGTACAATACATGGGTCCGAATAAAATTGTATCAAGGAAAATTTACGTCTAATGATTTTAAATCAGAGTCTTCCTCACAGGCTGTGTATTTCCAGAGCGTTAAGAGATTATTCAGGTTTTCCCATTTCAAATTGTGGTTTTGAGGACAGTCTGCCACAGTGAGGCCAGCACTCCCCTCCAGCCTTGGCAAAGCAAGTTCTGGGTGCCCACAGATGTTGGCGCTACTGACTTCTGGAGGCTCCCCTGGCTGTCGATGTCCCGTGCCACTCAACGGGAAGCCCCCAGCAGCACCGACTGCGACAAGAGGCCTTTTCCCCAAGTCATTTCCAGGTTAGAAAAGCTCCAGACGGGTTCCCGTCGCGCGCAGACATGCTACCCGTGCTGCAGGCATTAACGAGTTCCCAAGGAGAGCTGCAGCCCAACAGACACTTCACGAGAGACTGAGCTGAGAGGGGAAGAAGCAGAAAGGCCCCGGGAAGTACCGAAGCGAGTGTCCTGGGATGTAAAAGATCTTGGGGTTTATCCTACCCAGAGTTAAAGTAAGGACTGCACAGGGGTCGGTCATTGTTCTGTTTTCATAAAGTCATTTAAGTAGCAAATGGCCCCTGAAACTGATACCATGATTTGAGTCATGTTGGAAGACATATTGAATTAATGATGCAGGTGTGGGTTGTTGTTCCAAAAAACTTTTTTATAGCAACAGTGGGAGAGGAGAAGGGGAGGGGGGAGGTTAAATGAAAAGATTTGGTCTATGTTATGTTTTTCTAATATTTGAATTTTAGCTAAGATTACTCTTTCTCCTCTCTTTAATATATTGTTTTAAATAAAAAATGCTAATAAATCTTGAGAGAAATATGTCATAGTGGAGTTTAAAAACTGTAGTGCAATATATAACAGTTCATAAAATATTCTATTCAAATAGCCAAAATTGAAGTGCGTTTGGACCAGAAGTAGTTAACTGCAGGAACAGCATTTTATTAGCTACTAAAATTAAGAAAGAGTACTGCTGTTTCACAGCCAGATAATTAAGTACCGTTTTCTCTTTTTTAATACTATAAAATTAAACTTCCTGTTTAAATGGCCTGGTGGGGACTGTAGCAAAGGGTCGTCTGATGAGCCCTGCGGGCAAAGCCAGAAACACAACATAGCACTTATTCACACAGGACTTTAACAGGGTGGAAAACACTGACTGAGGAACAAAATGCTGCAGTAAGCGAAAAATTGCAGGTAATAAATCAGAGATCCATTTTTTCACATCATTTTGGCTAATCCATTAAATCTCAGCGCAAAGGAATCTATCAGAAACAGAAGCCACTGCCTTCACCTCTCCGTCTCCAAATGTTATTAAAACTGTATAAGCAGTGAAAGAACTCAATTAAAGCCGGCGCATTGACGAGATGTTCCAGTCACACCTGGCCCACCAACTCCTGGCTCCTCTTTTGTTCGTGACGGTTCTGCTGAGCCCGTTCCTCAGCAGGGATTACACTCCAGCGCTTCATTAGGGTGAAAATTTTCTCCACGTTGTTTTACAGCACACTTTTTGCACTCAGCCTCCCTCTCAATGTCTACCCAAACCCAACCGTTAGGAGCAGAATGATGCCTGGGGTAAGAACCGGTAGTAGGTGAGCTTCTTTCACCCATCAGTCTTACCCTGCTACGAGTCTGCGCGCTCTGAAAGAAAGTCACTCCCGTTTTGACTGAGAAGCACAAATACTGCACAGAGGATTGCCCCAACTTTGCAAACATGAACCCGAGTTCTGCCGGTCTGTAACTGAAGGGTGGCACGCTATTAAATGAAAGATTTCTGCGCAGAGCAGGCGAGAGCCTCACCATCAACTCCCCTGCCTCTGTCGCTGGGTTACAGCGTTGGGTTTATTGGTTCAGATGCAGCCGCGTGTGTTGCTGCTGGTGTACAACCAGGCGGCACCTCCCCGGGAACGGAGCCCCTCTGCAGCAGGAGGAGCGGCTCTCTCCATGCAGGTATTCTGTCCCTCCGAGCAGGAGCCTGCACACCTGCCGTGCTCGTGCACGCTGTGAAAGCTGACCCTCTGCCGGATTTACTGGTCCAGGGGCAGCTCACTGTCTGTGGAAAGCTGGAGAGGCTGAAGTCACCCATGCAGGCTTACTAAATAATAAAATAGTCTTCAGCTCTACCAAACACTACAAGGGCAACCGCTGTTGGTCTGCTGAAATATTTTATGTTTGTCCAGAACCACATACTAATAAAATGCTTCCATAGACCACAAAATTACCAAAAGCAGCAATAATGTTATGTTTAAGGCGCTTTATTAGGACTTGGGAGATCCAAGACCGTTCCCGTCCTTTGCAGATATGTCCCTTGGACCCTACGCAAACCACTTAGTGGGAATTCATCCCCACCATGTTAGAATCCAGATAACCCGGGCCCTGGATTAAACTACACACTAAACTACTTACATCATTCCCCAACCTATGGGAAGATAGATGGGACCATTCGCGACATCTTTAAAAAAAATGTTCAGGGTTTGGGGTTGATTGTCCCTCAGTATGTGTCTATTTACCTGCATTTTAGTGCCATTTCCTTCGCTCTAGAGCACACGGAGCCTTGGAGCCATGACCGCACGCACGGACCCTGATGCTGTCTAGGACTATCTTCCACAAGGGAGCCGACGAGCATGAGCCGATGGTGGTTCTGTATGGACCACACATTACCCCGCCGAGGAAGTTCTGCAACACTTCACAGGAGGGGAAGATCAGCTTGGCGCACAAGAGGGAGTTCCAGTTCAGGAAGAATTCCGGGATTTTAAAATTAATGGTTTTTCAGCTGAGAGCAAAACCACAAAATAGCAGAAATCAATTAAGTAATTTAAAGCCTGGATTGACTGAAATATTTTGTTACATCAAAACGTTACTTCAGTTTCAAATTTCTAACAGTTTATGTTCATTTTAGAAATAATCATTGAAAATCCATAGCGACACTTGACAATAGTAAGGACACAGTTGGCTTTACTCTGCTACAGCTTTTATCTTTTTCTTTTGAAATAGGAATTCAGGAAAAGCTTATGAAGTATTTTGATGTGACATGGTTTTGGCAACGTTTCTGTTTAGTACCAGAACATCACATTTTGTTTGCAAAAAAAAAAAACCCAGAAGAATGTGGGGTTTGCTTTGCCCTGCTTTCATCAGTGAGGAGGTTACCATTGGTTTCCCGGAAGTTTAACAGAAATCGTGAGAGCCTAAAGCAGTGAGTTGGTTGGGCTTTTTCTCCCAGAAAAGAACAGCAGGTAGCTTGTGTCAGTATTTTCTGTGCGTTTCTCGTGGCTTCCTGAGATCTGGCAAAACTCCCCCGGCCCAGCATCACTTCATCCCCTCACAAGGTCCGATAGACAATTTTTATGTCATCCCGCTTCAGAGAAAGTGAAAGGGAAAAAAGCCACCCAACATCCTGGCAGCTCTGCCACAAGCACAGCTGAACACCCTGCATCTGTCCCATGGCAAGCAGCAGTTCCTACTGGAAGGAATCGATTTCCAGTTTCACAAGGAAACAACACCAAGACAAAACAAACCAAGATCTTTTCAGCACTTCACACCCCCACACTGAAAACAACACTGTCAGTGGTGAGGACACTTCTCCTGGCTGCCTGTGTCAGCCGCCCTGAGCAGGAAA
>NW_010389223.1:57579-65385 GCF_000710305.1 Buceros rhinoceros silvestris
TCTTTAGCGGGATCCGACCTTATTTTCCTGGTTTAACTTTCGGTGTATGTTTTTGGCCGTTCTCAAGCATCCCTCTTTACCAGCCCCGGTGGGCTGGAGGCTGCAGTAGCTGTGAAACTTTATGGAAGGCTTTGCTTGCAAAATCCTTTTGTGCTTCATGGTAACGCAACACCATATTTTCATAGTGAAAGACATTTCAAACCTTAAAAGAGAAAATAAAGTCTTTTATGTTGCTATTAAGTTTGGGTACAGCCTGGTTATCAGATTTCTCCCCCTGTTCCGCTGGGGCCGTTCCATCAGATCGCTCTCCAGATAAGGCTCCGGAGCTGCGGCATCTCCTCCATGCAGCCTGTGCCCAGCACAGAGGGAGCTCCCTGGGAGAGACTAAACACTCGAGCCACACCGCGGTGAAGAAGTGCTTTGCATTATAGCAATAAGAAACTACTCCTAGAAGTAAAATTGCACTACAGAATGTTTAGTCTCATTTAATCTAATATTGGTTGCTAATGGGCTCTGATCCTCCTCGTATGCATAAGGAATTCATTCCAACTGGTCAAGTGTTGAGATTAGCTTTTGCCTTTCATTTGGAGCGTCACCACTCGATAACTGAGTAGGTCGGTACGAGTTACTTTTAAAATCAAGTATCAAGAGCTGAAAACAGAGTTATACTCTAATCCTTTTTTCTATTTATTTCCTATTACCTTTAAGAACTAGAGCAAGAATATAAAAAGATTGACAGGAACAGCCAGTGTAAGGGGCAAATATTTATAAAAAGTCATGTTTAAGTTTGTCTGCAATTTGTATTTATTTATGTTTTTTTAGAAAGTGTCAGAACACAACATAAGCATTAACCCTGCATTAAGAAGGTCCTCGAGAGAAAGCAAGTAGCAGAGTAACTTTGGGGGTTTATTTTGCTAAACTGCAGAGTTTTAGACAGGATTTAAAAACATTGCATGAAGGAAAAATTATTTAGGTTTCTTCCTTGGGCTAAACCAGACACAACTGCTCATCTCTAAAGGAGCATCCTGCCACTACAGGTGCCAACGGCATCAGTCAGTAAGACCGTCTCTTCCACCACTGTTTCATACATTCACTTCACTCTGCACTCGGATAATTTTTTCCCCAGTTTGATTCACACGGTTCTCAGCTGCATTTAACTTTGTCAAACCGCAATTGCCATGTTACACACAGCGATGAAAATCTCAGTTGGCAGTATTCATCATGTTCATACACATAGACCAGCTCTGTGATACAGTGGGTCCTGTGGCAACACGTACAGCACTGGCAAGGCAGTGGTATGAAATTATTGTGGAAATGGCAACGATGGATCACAGACCAAAAATGTAATAGAAGTAGAATAAAGGGATTAAAAAGGATTGTGGTTTGTATTTTGAATTAGATGACCTAGAATTGTGACCAGTTGGATTTAAACAACGGATTAACAGCAGAAGAAGATATCAGTCCTGCGACTGGTATGTACTTTATGAACACTTTCAGTACTGTATCTCTTCCTCTCTCCCCTTTTCCATGGTTGTAAATAAAGCTATTTTCATCAAAGAGTTCCCTGAAAGTTGTTTTCTCTCCCTGTTACTGTGTACAGCAGGTAGAGCAGCCACACGGCTTCAGAATGAAACCGCCCAGCTCTGCAGGCTGCTTCCCGTGCGGGCAGGCTGGGGAGGTTTGGCAGCTATTGGAAGCTCGGGCCAGCTGTACTGAAAGGTTCTTTTAAATACAGGAGCAGTTCAGACAGACTTTCAGTGAACCTGAGAGAAATTTCAAGCCCCCAAACCACACAGGCTCGCAGGGGCTGGGGGAGTTTCAGCGTGGAATTTTAGGGTTCATTAACACAGTGAAAGACCCAAGAAATGGCAGCTCCTAAGAAGTCCCTGAAATGTGACCCAAGCTCCTGCCCCCTCCAAAGGCTGCTCCAGCCGCTACCTGCCTAGGTGAAACCTACTTTTCATCTTTTTAAAATCCTTTTTTATTGGGCAGCCCCACTCCCTTCAGCCCTGTTCCTCTCTGAATGCCAGGCACACAGAGCAGTAATCTCTGCATGAGACTCCCTAATTGGCAGCAGAGCACCGGCCCAGCCAACATCTGCAGCTGGTTTCGGTGATAATAAATCAGGGGTGGGGGTTCCAGCATGGCAAGCTGCCAAGAAGCTTTCCTTTCCCCATTTAGCCAAGAAACGGGAAGACAACAGGAGGACTGGGGCAGTTCCAGTGGTCAGAGAGAGCAGAAGCAATTGGATGTGTCTGCAACCAGCCATCAGTCTCCACACTTGGCCTTGCAGCTTCCTAAGAAACAAAGTGGACCATATCGCATGGCCTTTGTCCTTCCACTGAGCAGTGCCTTGTCCAGTAAGCCTCAAAATTCTCACATACTAAACAAGGGCACAAATGCGGGAGCAATTGTGTCCCAGAAAGGAAGGGTCCCTACGCCAGTCCCGAGAGGATTTCGGAGCTGCCTGAGTTCATGGCTGCTCTGTGATCACCCAACACTCACTGGAAACATGTCTGCAGGCATGGTTACAATCATCTGACCGGGTGCTCGGACTCAAATGCTAGATTTCTCCAGATGCTTGCAGGACTGACAGCTCAACACTGTCCTTTGCTCAAGCCCAGGTGAAACAGAAGCAGTGGATGTAAGGTGCAGAATAACAAGCAGCAACTTCCATTTATTAGAAGTGGAAGTATCCAGGCTGGTTCTCCTTCTCTTTTTTCAGCAAAAAGCTCCATGGCCAGAAAGAAGGTGTCCATGATCCTCCCTGCACAGAAAAACCACTCCAGAGCAAGCTGAACCCCCGACTCTCAGGCTGCCCTTACACCACCCCTGTTGGCACGAGAACACCTTCTGCAGCCTCCAGTGGTTTGGGCGTTTTGCAGTATTTATTCACAGTTCCACTCATCACATCCAGTTCGGTCCCAGTTCCTCCACCCTTAGCACCTTCAAACCTCCTCTAACTGCTCTTGCTGTCTCTTGCTGTTGAAGGTTCCTCTACCAAACGCTGCTCCCCCACGGCCTTGTGCTGCTGCTGTAAGAGTTGTCTTCCACAGTAGATGTCCACCCCATTTACAAGGTCACAGCTATTGCTAGTCTGAATCCAGCTGCACAAGTAACAAACTACGCCTTCGCCTGCAAACTCACTGAAGAATGCTGAAGAGTGGTCCAGTTATGGCAGAATTTAGACCTTTAGACCCAGCAATAATAATTAGCGCAATTAAGAATGCAATACCATCTTTGACAAGTGTAAAGAGCCGGGTATTACGCTGTGTGCAAGGGGTGGTTCACATTTGCAAAAATAATATATAGCAGGAAGTATTTCCTGAGCTTATTTGAGCTTTAAAATCTATGGAAGGAGCTGTGCATGATATCCTGTTTGAAGGCATTTCTAATTTAAATTAATGACCTGAAGGATATCTCAAGGCAATAATGATCTTATTGTACTAAATCCGGCAATAGCTGAAGTGAATTATAAATTCCTCTAAGTGATTTAGTGGTTAACATTCTGAGTCAGGGCTAACTGATGCAATGCTTTCCAAGTTCCAGCATCAGATTAGATGGAACTATACTGGCTGTCTTCAACCTCCCTGGCTGGCTTGGAACATCTGGTGAAAAACGTTCTCCTCCTGAGCTGGTGGGAAGCAGAGCGGCCCCGGAGGCGATAAGCCTGGACCCCAGGGAAGGCAACCACGTCTCATCTGGGCACCTCTCCTCCAGCACTTAGCACGACACTGGTGCTGGAGTGTCCGAGAAGGAGAGAAACCAGCTTATGGACACCGAGTGGGAAGGTGAGCTCACCAACAACATGAGACCTGCTTCCCCCCAAGACAACTGGGGTTTTGTCTCTGATTTTATAAAAAGCATGATCCAACTAAACAAGGAAATCTTGAAAATTTACGTTGCACACACCATTTGCTGATGTAAGGATCATTCTTGCTGTGGTGATGATTTGCACATTTGTAAGTCCATATGTCACATATATACAGAACAGTAAAAAATAAGATGGATAAAATTTCTCTTTGAAAAGGCATAGAACCAAATTGCCCCTGAAAAAAGGGCTTTCAGCAGCTGAGAAAAGTGGCCTGTTATTCTACTTGCGGGCCAAACTGCACGTGAAGCAATTGGTCAGGGCTTGCCTCCTGTACTTCTTTTATAGACATTACGAATACAGGGTCTTCCTCGCTGTGCAATCTATGGGGTTTATGTAGAGCTTCAGACAATCCCTTTCATCCGTCATCTGCATTTTCTCAAATTGTGCCGTTTCTTACCCTGTTCGAGATGCCATAAACAAAGCATTTACTCCAAACACAGCTCTATTGTACGCTCTGAAGCATTATTAGTATTAGGTTTTGCACTCTGTTACAAACTGAAACGACATACCAAGCTGTAAAATGTGACTTACTAAAAGTGTTAGCAAATCCACAATCCATTTCCAAGCAAAATCTCAACAGGTTTATTGTTGTGATACCTGACTGGGAGGAAGTCGCCGTTTTCAACTCTGTTTCCTTTTGAGCGGTGCAGATTTGTTTGAACCCCTAATTCAAAACACAGCTTTAACTTTCCCAGCCCACATGGTGGAAAAAAAACCCACTAGGGTGTGTGTAAATCACCAGTACTTAATAATTAATTATTAACAAGAACCTTGGAGGAGTGGAAGGACTGAGCTGCATGTATCTCTGGCTACGGTCGTCATCATGAGATTTCCACAGCGAGTGACGGCCTCTGCGCACACCTCCGCATCCTCACACCAGCAGCAGGAACACGACACCGTGGCCACAGTTGTCATTGCTCTTTTTCACTATTTTCTCTCCTTGCACCTAACAGTGGACTCAGCGCGGAATCAAAGCGACATTTAGAGATACCAGGACACAACGTAGCCGCCACACAACATAAAAATCTTCCCATGTTGTAAATGGTTAATTTATTTCCCTCGTTCCTCTCCTTCCCTGTGAATACTTTATTATTTTAAGGCTCTTTTCTCAGGGACAACTTTGCCTCCCATTATTTTTAGCTTGTACCCAGTGTTGAAAGCCTGAAAAGAAATGATAAATTAAATGAGAAGGAAATGTTTAAGGGTTCCTATTCATAATAAAAATACTTAAGGCAGCTTGGGCCATGAATCTTCCACCAGCAAGTTGAGATACACATAAAGAGCCTGATTCAGAAGAGAAGTGTGGAGGACGTCGTGGATGCCTGCTGTTCAGGGGATTTATGGAGGTAGAGGCTGGTATGTGGGTAGAGTCCAGGCAAGTAATTAGTTCCTTGCAGAACTCAAATATGGAGTTAGCTTTTCCCAGTTGTTCAAAGGCTTTTCACCCGACGGGGAGCTAGCAGTAAGCAGGTCTGCTTTCACGTTGTCCAGGGCCTGCTCGTTCTGTGGCTGAACACTGCGCTGAACCAGTGGCCTCATGTGTGAAGATTAATGAAGGGTCCAGTCCTGGTGTTTTGTCAGCGGAGACACGTGCATCTAATTAAAGGATTCAGAAATCTGGCAGCAAAGTCCCACGGTGTTTTTCAAAGCCACCCAAAGTTTTTGTTTGGTTTAATTTTCAAGTTATGCCCAGTTAATCGGGATTAACTTGCAAACCTCATTTACCTTCTTCTATGTATGTCAGCTCTTGAGTTAATGTAGTGGGGAAACTGCTAGATCCATAAATCCCGTGGATTTAAATCATATGTTTACCCACGGAACAGGAATGGGCCTGGACTATGGCAGAGAGGTGCCCCGTCATCATGTCTTGGTCTGACACAAGGACCACCTTGGGGGTTAGGTTCCCATCATGCATCCTTCTAACTCTGATGATTTTCAACAAATGTCAACTCCCACCAACCAACCAACCAAGGTTCTGGGTTAATTTTCAGCCCTAGAACCCACAGGCAGAACCGGGACCACCCATTCTGCATGGACAAACCCAGCCAAGCAGAAATTCTACAAGAACTGGTTGGATACAGAAATGTTTAAATTTCCTTTTAGAGGCTGGTGAAGATCCAGAGGATTCTCTCTACAGGTATGGTTCCATGTAAGAGAAAGGCCCTGCTTATAGACCCCAACCCTCACCTCCCACCTCCCCCACCCTGCCCCAAGCCCCACCACGAAGGGGAGCTCCCTCTCTTGGCACGTTTCCTTACACAATAAGGGAATAAACCTTTATTGCGTTGCAGTGGACAGTTCACCCCGAACTGCTGCAAAAGGAGGCCGAGGAGCCCCACGGCTGTCCACAGGACGGTGCGGGCAGAAAGCTGGTGCACGACAGCCCGGGCACGGGTAACCAGGCCTGGAAATCACTAAGTACGCGTTCACCAGCCTGAGTCTGGGCTGCTGCTGCTGGGGAATAAAACCACCTTTAAGCCTGCGGAAAATGGTGAAACATATTCATCCTTAATTTGAACCACCTCAACATTCAGCTGCGCTGAGCGCCAAGACCTTCATGTGTAATATCTCCTAACATCCAAATTTGCCTGGACTTTCAATTATCCAGACAATAATGAAAACATGTTGGTGGGGCGAGCGTCGGGTTACAATCACAAATTCTTACTTCAATAACAGCCATAAAACAGAGACCTAAAGCATGTTTTTTGCTTTTTTTCCAAACATTAGCAACTCATCTGATACTTAGTCCAAGGATCCAGTTTCCTGCAAGCTGATGACATGTGAGACCACAACCCTGAGGCTGATATTAAATTATACATATATACATATATAAATATACAGAAAGAAAACCTGTGAAATTACAGACGCAGATGTGTTATTGGTGTCATAATTTTTTTCCATTAAACACCGTATTAGGTTTATCCCCTTTCTATACTTGAAAATCTTCACATATAAAAGATGAATAGCAACTTCTCAAGGGGATCCTTGTGGTTTAACCTTGTTACAGGAGGTCAAACGCAACATACAAACTCTATTGGTACAAAGATGACTGTAAAATGGAATTAGCCTTCTGCTCGCCGTTCCGACGGAGAGGAAGCGAACGTTCACATCTCTGAGCCAGTCCTGCCCCAGCACCCCGAGCGGGGCTTGTGCACACGCATCTCTGAGGAGCTGGAAGAGCGCGTGTTACAGAGGGAGAGCTAACAACAGGACACCCAAAACACGACTGGCACGATATGATACTTTTGAAATACTGAACTATAATAATTTAGGTTTGAAGTGACCTGGATTCCCACACCTTCTCACTGCTGACCCCCAGCTTCAGTAACTCGCTTCTCCCCTCACGCACACACCTCTAACCTGCTCGGCTAATACAGGGACAAGCTCCTTGGACAGCACGCCGCTCTTCTGTGCGGCAGGGAGGTGAGACCCCTTTAAATTTAAAAAAAATTTAAAAAAACGAGAAGATTGCCATAGCAAGCAGAGGTGCTGAGCGATGCTAGCAATGCCAGCGCTGGTCTGAGAGGCAGTTCGGCAGCGTTCTCACTCCTGACACACCTTTTCTCATGAGGCTCTTATGCCCAGTCCAGAAGGCCACAGCCAAAGGTTCCCTTTCACTCTCCTGTGACTCATTTCAGGCTTCGCTCAACCACAAGGTCTCCCACCACCCCAGATTCCCTGCTCGAAGGGCTGAGAGTGTTGCATTGCAAAGACAAGAAGTACGCTGCCCAGCCCAAGCCAACAGCTCCAGCTGTTCCTCCCTGCACAAACCGCTGGATGCAGAGGCAAATATCTCAGAACACCTCTTGCTACAGGGGCAGGCGGCTAACAGAGTCAGCAAAGCGCTTCGGGTTTGGACACAGCAGCAAAAGCTGCGCCAGCAGGATGGAACCTCCACAGCAAGAGGAGCACCGGCAGAGGGGAGAAAGCCC
>NW_010389223.1:65549-75600 GCF_000710305.1 Buceros rhinoceros silvestris
CAGCCCAGCCCAACTCAGCCCAGCCCAGCCCAGCCCAGCCCAGCCCAGCCGGCTCCCAGGGCTCTCACAGCCAGCAACCGGCAGCTCACCTGGGCCTCCCCTTAGTCAATCAGCAGGGAAGGTTAATTCTTCGTCTGCTAGATTAAGCTACAAATTCCTTTCTCAGCTCTATTAAAACAACACTGATAATACTATAACTAGGAAGGAAGCATTGAGATGTAATTTTGGATCTTACTGATAATCCAAAAACCTGGGACCTCTTCTCCAGGCAGTCTGTGGCGATTCGGAGCAGTTAGGGCTGACAGACAGCCTGCGCCCCAGGTTTTGATCAGGTTTGCCCAGTAGGTTTTTGGCTGCTGTGAGATATTGTAAATCAAGAGTACCTGCTATCACAGGAACATCTCACAAGTAGCTGAGCGCTGCTACATAATTACGCCACAATAATTATACCTCCAGGTAATGGTGATAGAGACCCTATCAAATGGCATCCAAAGACAAACGTCAAATCATTATTTTCTCGTAACGCCCTCGGTAGTGTATCCAGTGGGATTTCCTAAGGAAAAACTCCTGTCTCCTCCAGATGCTCAGCAAGCAAGACATCTGCAGACCTTATGAATTGTACAGTCGCATGAACACAAAGTGTAAGAACCTCCAGAGGAAGACACCAGCAGCAACACCATAAAGATCTTCAACATTTTTCTTGACGTTTCCATGGCAGAATTCTTGTAGAACATAAAAAAAAGAACCACGAGGCATGTTTACTGGATGTTTTATAGTTCAATAAACCATAAATAAACAGCTTTTTAGATCAAAGCTACATGAATAAGGAAGCTCTGTGGCTTCTGAGAGCAAACTAATACATCACATAATCTGGAGTTGAAAGGAGTACTCCTGGCACTCCAGCTTTGCTCTGGATGAACCTCACCTTAAAGGCATAGACCCAGCTTCCATCTGACCACTTATTTTTTAGGTATTTTACCAAACAAGGGCAGCCGAGGTGTTTTGGTGTTTAGAGTACCACCATCTGTCTTATGAAACCTCTTGTGAGAAGATTTTTAGGTCCTATAAATAAACTAATAAATAGAGGAGGAAATGGTAGCATTTCCAGGAGAGCTGAGGGTTGGGTTTCTGTGCGTATAACACCCCTGCCTGAGCAACGAGTCCATCACCAGCTCAGCACCAGTCGAAAAGACCCAGCCTTCCCTGAGGTTAGGGGGAAGCCCGTCACTGGTCTCAGTCAGCTCTGGATCAAGTCCTGGCCTGTCTGAGCAGCGCGAGTCACTCCAGATGCCACATGTGAAGAGGAGTCCTCTCTAAACTGCCACCCTCCTCGTGGATCTGCATCTTCCTTTTCACACTTTTCTTCCTGTTGGATGAAAGCCTGAACCTATAAATAGAACGACCGGGCTCGCGTGGTCTCACCACGTTTACTGACACGCATGTGGGTATTTCTAGGGCTGCGATCACATGCGGTGCCATCAGCCACTGAGAGCGCGTGTGAAGACCAACGTCTGGCTTCGTCAGCTACAGCTCCACAGCCTCGTGCAGTCTGGTGGCCATCCTGATAAATCTTCTCTATGTCGGTTCAAAAGAACAGCACACGGCGGCAGACGTGGACTTTTTATTAGGGCTGTACTTTGGTTTGCTCCAGAGTAAACCCAGTGCATACCTGCGCCTGTACTCCAGGACCCCGTGTGCTTTGCTTTTCCATTCCTGCCAGAAGCTCTGTGGGTTGTGACTTTAATCATTACTGATGATCGTGCCTGTTCCCTGGTCTGCATTTCATGTTGTGCTCTGTGCACGGCTCTAAGCTTTTGCACTTATTTTTGTCCCATGTCTCCTAATGTGGGGTAGTGGGAGCTGAAAATACCACTCAGAGCTCATCTGGGGATGCATTTATTAACCCAAGGCCAGGGCACTGCTGGCTGCTCCTAAAAATAGTTATATGTCCATCAAGATGAGGGCATCTCCTAAACAGAGCGAAACCTTCCACGTAGGTACCTTCACACAGGCGTCTGCACGCAGACACCCCCCAGGCATGCTCTGATAAAACCTGTGGGTCCCTGACCACTGAGGTGTCCCTCCTGCAGCAGAAGCAAAGCCTCCTGCGTGCCCTGGAGCTGTGGTGTCCACAGGGGCGTGGGGTGCACAGGAGAGGGTTGGGGTTGGCTCCGACACCAGAGGTGAACAGCCACAGCCCGCAGGGACACAGACCTGCTGCCGCGGTGGTTTCTCAGTAACTCAGCTGAATCCGTGGCCCAGCAGCAAACCTCGCTGAGGTCCAGGACCTGTTCCAGCCTCCAGGAGTCCCAGGTCACACTCGCTGAAGTGCACAGATGGAAAGCGCGTTTTCTTGACTGCCTTTGTGGTGACTATGCCCAGCACCTGAAGGCCAGGCTGTGCTTTTTCTGCCTCACACATCATCACCCTCTGCCTGAATTAACTGGCAAGACTGGTGATGATGCGTGAGGCCAAACAGAACCCAGCCTGAGCTGCCAGGGATGCCTTGGCTCTGCATGCTGACAGGGCTGGAAAAAACCTACAAGCAGGTCTTAGAAAGCTGGATCCTGAATCACTCAAAGGAGTCTGAGCCGCAGGACTGGGCCCTGGAGATGCACAGGCCGAGCTGGCCGGGAGGGATGAACATGGGCTGACCCCGAAAACGCTGGCCATGGGTGAGGGCTGTCCTTTGAATGCAGCGCTCCTTGGAGTGAGGGGACAGGAGGATTCCTCACCTCCCTGGGCAACACCATTTCTCAGCCCTTTTCACTGCCATGGTCATGTCAGGGCTGGAGTGGGAGAGGTGGCTGGAGCGGTCCTGCCTCGTGCAGGCGTTTCTTGTCCTCAGTCCTGCTGCTGCTGCCAGAGATGCTCGGCACATCCCCTCGGCAGCTCTCTGCTGAGCCTGGCCGGGGCAATACCCACGGCCCTGGAGAGAAAACACAGCAGACCAGACTGTGCAGGGCGAGGAGAAGAGCTCCACCCGCACCCTCTGCGTCCCAGAGCCTGATCGCCGCGCTGCGGCAGCGGTGTCCACCCAACAGCACTGCAAAGGGACGCCCTCCTGCACCGGTGTCCCACAGAGCCGCAGCCAGACCAGGTTGTCCCTGAGCACGCTGGAGTGGGTAATTTTATACTAAATGTGCTTGTCTAAAAATATCTCACTGCTGTGTGTTTTGAGCATATGCCCAGGATCATGAAAATTTTTCCGTAGGAAAAAAAAGCTGAAAAAAACCCTGAAGCCCGTAACATCTTGGAATGATTTGGCCACTTTCTTCTTGGGACATTTTCTCTTTTTATACCATGATGGGGTTTCTCCTGAATTTAAAACATTGATTTGGTCTAACATGAGGAGAGTGTTCGTTCTCCCCAACCATAAAGATCAGAGACTATAAACCGTTGTTTCTTAAACGTTTCACGGCAAAACGGATTCAAAGCATAACATTAACACAAAGTTTTTCTGTAAAACAATCTGGGAAGTGTAATCTCTGTAAGAGGTTTTTTATGCTCCGTGGCTAATTGTTCCTGACAGTATGATTTTACACCAGGCATTTCTGGTAAATTCAACACCGTCCAGCCTTCATGGCAGGTAACATTCCCCGCGACTGCCGAAATCCTGACCATGTCTAAATTACTCTTGCAGAATGATGTTGGGTTGGGTTTGTTTTTTAAAAAACTACAAACCATTGGGAGCAAATTCTCTCGTGTCTTGCAGCTTGTACCACTAGAGACAACCTTCTGAAATCCCTCCACAGCGGTTCCACAGTGAGTCAGAAGGAGCTTCTTACACATTTCCTGCACATCTAAGAGCATCGTGGTGGGACACCGTCCTGTGCTCTGCCTTGCACTGCTGGAGCCGTGTGGTCACGATGGCCTTTGCAGCACAGTGAACCATCTGAAAAGCTCAGGAGATGAAAAGATGCAGAAATGTTTTGTGTGCCCAGCATTCAATATAGGGACTGGATCATTCAGACATGCACCCCGTTACAAAAGCTCTGGGGTTTGCTGGAGTAAATGTTCATTGGGGAAAAAAACCAGAAGCCATCCCCTGTGGTGTTTTCTCCCCCATACCCTCACAGCAGCAGTGCGCTGGCAGACCTACACCCTCCTTCATAACCAGAGTAAGGTTTGAAATCCTGATTCATAAGGAACAGGCACTTTCGGAGCAGTTCTTACAAGAAATTCTTCAAGCCCACAAAATGTAACCTGGAGAAGGCTGGTCCTTCTCTGGCAAAATCCTCATACTGCTTCACTGGAGGACACGGTGGGCTGCTGCAAGGAGAGCTCTTTCTCCTGCTCTGAAAACAAGCTTTTTCTCTACCCATTGTGGTCCTGTTCCCCATAGACTTTACTCTCCTCCACATCCTAGAGGTCAACCTGTCCAGAAGGTGGGACTGTGGTCCAGCCTACTTTGCCAGGCTGAATTATGTGTGTATGAGCTCTGATTCATACGCACACACATACACATGAAAAAACTCCTTTCGCCCAACCCACTATACCTTATAAAATATGGGTTATAAAAACTTTATGGAGCCTGTTCCTCCGAAGGGCTCATTCCAAAGCGCAGTACGCAAAACCCAGCTCTTTTATAGCATGGCAGAAAAAGGGCTCAGTCTATGCAAAGTGCCTTGTATGAACCAGAAATGGGACTGGGCTTCCAAACGGACCACCCAGCCTTGACCGGGTTGCTTCAAGGGCACCAAATGAATTTGTGTAAATTGACGAGTGAGAAAACACTAGTCCTTTCTACCAGAAATTCCTCCTCACCCCACCTACGCGCAGTTCCACCATAAAGGTCGAAGAGAAGGTGACTGCCTAAAGTACGGGCCTCATACCATAAGCAGCATGAAGGCACATCAGCTCCAGAAAATCACGGGACGCCTTAAGCAGCATTTGCCAGAGACAAAGGTCTTCACCCAAAGTGACGTTCCTCAGATCGGATCCGCTCACAGCTCAGAAGGCAGCCCCGGGGCATCACGAGGAGTACAAGGACTGATCTCCTCCTAAAAGAAGGATTAGGCTCCTGGCAATTCGTGTACCTGAGCGTACAAAGAGCTATAATAAATGCCTGAAGTGTGATATTTATGAAAATCAGAGAGTAAATCAGGCTCAATACCGTGAACATATAAAACATTTTATGTGGAGGCTCAGACCAATCAAAATCGTTTCCACTTTTCCTCTCCACCCACCCCCTAAGCACTTTAACCGGGGTTTCATCTTCTGCCATACTCTGAACTTCCCTTTGTTCTACCTGAAACTCACCCGCCATGGCCCCCGGAGGATGACCCCGTCGTTGGGAGATTGTGCTGCCCTCCCTGCTCTCCCCTTTGGTATCGACTCTGCTGCAGGCACTGAACTGCCCCTCTTCTTCGAAGGTGGTTGAAATCGGACACAGCAGGTGCTTCTGCAGATGTAGCTGCACCCAAAATGCCACCAATTGATTCTGAAATTCTTTTAATATCCACAGTATTATCTGTTCACTGCTTTAGAGACCCATGCTGGCTTATGCCTTGGGGTTATTCTGGGATAACTAAGGCATTCATTTCTTAAGAGAACAGGTTTAGGTCCTATTCTTCAGGCAAACCAGTTCTAACTAGCAAAGCTCCTCTAGCACACGGTTTAATCTCACTGCTTTTCACTGGGCTTCAGCTTATGCTTGGCTTTGCTGAGGAAGGTGCAAATAGCCACTAAGGAGAGTATTTCTAGCTGTGACCTGTGACTGACCCAGGAGAACGCCTTCTTCAAGAGCCCCTTTCTGAGGTATCTATAACATGAAGCAACCTTAGGGTGAATTCTTCAGGGTAAGAGCATGGACAAGTCACACAGAGTCACAAACGATGCTGAATTCATCTGCTGTTCTAGTGACTTTCGCTCAGTGTTTATTTTTCTTGCCCTGAAAGCCAGTAAAACGTTAGTGATAGCACCTTAGAGGCTGCCAGGAGCCCAACACGTGGAAGCCGCCAGCCTGTATGCGACCCCTCTCCTGCCGCATCCTCTGGCTGCCCGGACTGCCGCCTTCGGCGCGGCCTTTCCAAGGGACCGGTCCAGCAGCAGCAGTGCTGCTGTACGGGTGACAACAAAGATCGCTGCTAACAGCGATGTGAGGAGACTCTCAAGCTCTCTCCAGCTTTACTCACCATTCCTGAACCAGGTTCTTCGTTCAGGTGATCTGCACTAGTTCACCCATGGATGTATTTTACACCGGTTAAGCAAATCGGTGTCCTTGGTGCACAGCTGAATTATTCATTATACTTTTTTCTAGGATGGAGAAGTTACTAAAAGGCTTCTTTCTTGTATAAAGCATTTTCATGTTTGAGTATGAATTTTTAAAATCGGTACACCCACAGTACTTTACAGTTATTTGCTTGGCCTTTTTCAAACTCATCATTAAAGCCGTGAGTGTGCCTGCACGCGCGGATCTATCAACTTTCACGAACAGATGCTCACGTACTTAGTCCTTCTCCCTCTGCTCTGGTACCTGCTCCCCAGGCATCGAGGGCCAACCTTCAACGTATGTTTAGATCTGTCCTTGCTGAGAAACGCAGCTGAAAGGCGGCTAGGCTGAGGGTGGACAAGAAGCGTCTGTAGTTTAACCACTGAACTCAGGTTCAGTAGAAGTTCTCTGCAAGTCCCCCCATCCTCCACCGTTATCAGATGCATGCTCTGCTGCCAGGCAAGCTCCTGGCCCAAGAAAGAGTTCGGGGAGCGGTGCTTATCCCCACCTCCAGTACCGCTCACCGGGAGGATGAGCACACATCACCTGTGCGGGTTCCTGACGTTCAGGCTGACACCGGCAGAGAGAAGGGAACTTCTTCAGCAACTTCTTCATCCCATCCCACTGAGCGAGCTACATCACAGGTGACATTTTGTGAGTGCTTGCCGTCAGACTGCCAAATGGACACACTCCCCTCGCACGAACAGCATCTCTGGGCACTCCCGACCCCGGAGCAGTGCGCTGTGCACGGGAACAGAGAGGCCAGGCACTGCTCCAGGCCAGCCACCGCTCCACGGACGAGGGCTGGTGCTCTGCAAACTCCCGAGCGCTAGTGCAGCTCCCCCGCTTTTCTCACTGGGCCAGTTTCCCCGGCACCTCATTTGTCAAGGGGC
Organism: Buceros rhinoceros silvestris; assembly: GCF_000710305.1. Taxonomy (NCBI): domain Eukaryota; kingdom Metazoa; phylum Chordata; class Aves; order Bucerotiformes; family Bucerotidae; genus Buceros; species Buceros rhinoceros. The sequence continues at coordinate 72,657 of NW_010389223.1, forward strand.
TCGCACCATTTCTGGGGTCGTAATAATAAGCGCCATAAAATCTAACGTGACCGTTGTGTGCAATATTACACCAATACGGGCTTCTTGATCAGGGAGCAGGCTGCAAGCAAACGTCCTGTGTCTTCTATCTGCTCCCTCTGCCTCGTGTGCCCACCTTTGCTGGGAAATGGAGTATTTTAAAAGTTTCAGCAGCTCCATGAGGTCACTGTAGCTGCAGAAAGCTGTAAAAACTGCCTGGGTTGATGGTTCAAGCAGCCACAGGTCTTTTTCATTACCGAACAGATATAACCCTATGAAATTATTATAATAATAACATCATTTATTTCAACAGGACTGAAGCAAAAAAGCTTTATGATGGTGTTTTATACGCAACATGTGCACTATAAATATTTCCATAAAAACATGCATTAAAATATAAAGTTGGCAAAAAGAAATCAAAAGTCAGGAGGAAAAAAAAAAATCCAGTTAAGCAGGCATTAAACCGTAAGCCATGGAATAGTGAATAATGAGCCCCTGCCAGCCGGGGCAACAGGCCTTTCTTTCTCTGGTTTCAGCTACTTCCAAACACAAAGGTACGAGCCGAGCTGCCACGGAGAAAGCCCTGATGAACTCTCAGGCCACGCTTCCCCAGCCCGTCACCCTCCTCATTGCTGTGGGAATGCTTCTTCCTCTCCTCAGCGGGCAGCGAGGGGTTCCCCCTCTGCCCGCAGCAAAGTCACATCCATCCGCCCGCCACCCAGCCTTCTCTGCAGCGGGAAGGAGGTCCTCGCAGGACGGACAATGGCTGCTGCTGGTGCTGCTCCCGGGAGCGGGGACAGGACAGAAAGGGAGGGACCGGCCCTGTGACTGGAACACAAGCTGAACCCAGACCTCTTGAGATCCGTCACAGAGCCAAACCAAGACCACCAAGGGCTGCCCTTTGCGTTCACCTGCTAAAGCAGGAGACCTGAGCCACTTTCTGACCCTGCAAAGAGCTTTGCCGTGGTCCTTCCCGCGGCAGCTGTGGTGATGCTGAAAGAGATGCTCTGCCTTTACGGTCTGTACCAGGCAATAGCCCCGTGCCCACAGCTCCCTCCTGCTCCCTCCACCCCTCTTCAACAGCAGCCGAAGGCGGCCAGGACAAGGACCCCTCAGGTACCAAACCCCAGGTCTGAGCGATTCCGCAGTAGCTGGAAGACGTGACAGTCTGGCTGCCAGAACCCAGCAGACACTGTTTACACCAGCGAACACCCTCGCAACAAAATTCTGCTTCCCAGGCCAACTCTGTTGTAATACATCATCCCCAAGCGAACTTGTCAGATTGGTTTGTCTACAAATATGTTCACACTTGGAAATACCTCCCTTCTGTGAACAGCAATCCATTAAACATGCAGCTCTCTGTTTTCCCCATCTTGCTCTCTGTACATAAAATAAGTTCTCTTCTTTTGTCCTCAGTAAATGCCTATTCCACATTTTTGCATGTTTTAAATATTCACGCATATGAAAGAAGCTGTAAAAACATCGCATGGCTTATTTATTATTTAGTGTACACACTTTTTCCTGCAGAATACCAAAACAAAAAACATTTTAGTCTTTTTTTTTCCATTTCCTTTGTATTTTATTTCCATTACTCTGCTCGTTAAAGTTTAAAAACTGCTTTGTTTCTTGGCAGTTGGATTTATACGTCTTCCTGTCAGGGAATGTATTTGTACCTGCCGACACGATGGTGGAGGTGGGGGCGAGATGCTGCGGGAAATTTTAGCTTGACAGATACGGGTCCAGCATGTGTGCAGGAAGCTCAGGTCACACTAGCGTGGTGGCCGGAGGTGAATTCCACTACCAACACATCCCGAGCCCCGGCTTGAGAAGAGCCATGCGTTCAGACACGAAGCCTAGAGCTATCGGAGGATAAGCAGAGGGGCATTGTACTGCTGACAATGAAACCTCTGGAGTAAATATTGCCACATGTCCACCCCTCCACAAGAGTCACCTGATCCGTAGATTTTAAGGCCAGCTCAAAAAGGTGACTCAGGATGAGCTCTGCAGCAATTTCTCCAGCAAAGCCGTAACAGCTGCTTGGGTTGTGTCACCTCTTCTGGAATGAGACACCTCTCTAGATCCAAAGGCTGCGAGAGATGGAGAGCTCACCGCGTCCCCTAGAGGTGATTCCAGAGGCGAATCATCTTCACCCTCAGACACATACACTCAAGTTTCTGTAATTTCCGCACTGCTGTAACACTCCCCAGATCTCTCATTCACTCCAGGAATTACCAGAGAAATTTTCAGGACTCTTCACACCAACACGTTGTTCCTAAACCTCGGCAGAATGCTTTGCGTTGTTACGTGCTAATGGTGGCCACACCACTGATTACTGAGGGACAGTGTAATTACATACATGATCGATGCACAGGGTTCCTGAGAGGGTGGGATGTCAGGAACTCCAGGCACTGCTGCCGGTGACCTCCTGTGTGTGCCTCAAAGCACCACATGGCCTCCGTGCTCCTCGCTGCTCCCATCCCCAGGTGGAAACACCCTCGTAACCGAAGTCTTACACTGAAGCTACACAGATCAAAAAGCACAAGTGAGAGGCTGTGGGATCTAGCATCTCCCTTTCAGCGCTCGTTTGTGGGCTGAGGACCGCGGGTAAGAGCCTGCCACCCTGCTGCCTGCTAGGCGGGTTGTGAACCGCGGCACCGTGAGGCAGGGGTTGCCTCTAACTATGGGTTGTGGTGGTCAAGGCAGTAGGTGTCATAATCATGGAGTGCTTCCTAGTTCGCATGAACTAGGAGCATGAATTAATAGAACGGTAAAGAAAGATGGAGTAATGCTGGAAGGCGGAAAGAACAGGAAAGCACAAAGATGAGGATTCTGGAACATTGCAGTATCCTGTTGACTCATAAGATTGGAGCAGCCAGGTGCAGCCCAAAGACAGCGTGATCTCAACGTGGGCCAAGCTCTAACACAC